>NW_010405712.1:2710-5946 GCF_000710305.1 Buceros rhinoceros silvestris | reverse complement strand
GTCGTGGGGCTCCTGGGCCGACAGAGACCATTTTGGCAGTGGGTGATGCCCTTTCACAGCCCTTAGCCTCAAAACACTCAGCAAGGCTGCCCTGCTCCCAACAGCCCGGCCGGGGTCAGCAGGGCCAGGAACACTTTGCCCAGAGCGGGAAAATACAGACCAGTGAGAGAGAGGGGAGCAGGAGAACAGCTCTTTCTTGCATCCCCGTGGCACAGCTCTGCTCCGCGGCACAGCCCACACCATGCCTCAGAGTCCAGCACATGGAAACACTCCTTCCACTGGAGACACCCAGGAAGCTGCCTGCAAACCCACAAGATCCACACCACCAGCTGGGGAGCATCTCACACTGATGCAGCGTTTTTCTTGAGGTCCCTGCAGCACTCCATAGAAATTAACCCTGGCAACTTAAGGAAAGATTCACTACATCACTTTGTGAGAAGTAAAAGCAGTGGGGAAAAAGCCCAGAAGATTTCTCATAGCCCTCAAGGAAGTTAACAGGAAATCTGGGAGTGAAATCCAGGAGCTTTGATTCTGTTTTAAAGGAAGGTCTCCATTGTAGTAAATCTGACAACTGCCTTTCTGTACCACAGCTCTGTCCCTGCTATTTATTTATTTGAAAAGCCATCATTTCTTTTGTCTGTAACCAGGTTGGTCTTAAAACATAAATGAAAAAACTTCCCCGATTTAAAATTAATCATGTATTTAAAAAAAATACACAAAGACATGCATGATGCAATGGCCTGACTCTTTAAAACCAATCCTGCAAATGACTGCAAAAGATGCAAACATGTATATCAAATTCATTTCTCAGAATATCGGCTAGCTACAAATTAAAGATCCACCATAATCTCAAAGTGGCACAGCCTCCAGGGTGAGTGAGAGATACTAATGCACGTTGAGCTCCAGGTAATGAAAAACCACAGGACAAATTTCCACAGACAAAAAACCAAAACAACCTACAGCGAAAAGAAAAAATGCCCATTGGCTTTCTCATACCTCGCATCAATCTCCTAGCGAGGAGCAGGCACTTCCATGGAGCATCTGACAACTCTTGTGCAAATACGTGACATCTGCAAGAAGATTTCTGTGCACTTGTTCTTTCACTTACTTTCAAGGCACTCAGCTGTTACAGGTCCAGCTCCTGAGACGGAGCCGAGCAGCTCCCGTGAGGGACTCCCTTCTTAAACACGTTGACAGAAAAGCAGCCTGGAAACATTACGAGAGCGATACTATTCTTTGGCTGTTGTGACTGCTGTCCATTTTGGCCGTAGAGCAGCTGCTGCAAGGATTAAAAGCAAGGAGACTTGGAAGAAAGATAATCTGGCAGAGAGATCAAAGTGGATTGCCCTCTGTGGAGCTGTAAGAAGTCACTGCGACCACAAGGAAACACGACCTGGGTGCTGAAGGTGTCACACGGATGTCTTTATCGGCAGAACGCTCCAAAATAAAGGTGGTGAAGAGGAAAATCAATTTAAAAAGTCTTTAAAGTTTGGTAGGTTCAGCATTCTCCTCTGCAGCAAGCACTCTCAGCAGCGCATGAGCCAGGACACTGCTCTAACTAAAACACCTTTGCAAGGCTTACAAGAAATAACACTTGTTTTGACCAACACCAAAAATAATGTTATATAAAGCAACATGAACTATTCATGAAGTCTGCTCTAACACACACATTTTATCTTGAGTACAGTATCATATGCTTTAACGCTGCCTTTTCAATCTTGTAATTCCCGTGCGTGGCATGGTGGGTTGGAGGGAGAAGCCTGGTCTTACTAGTTCAAATGGAAACCAGGGGGAATTTTCATGGGTATTTACCTGAATCACAAAGGAAAACACCCGATTAAGTGTAGTTGGCTGTATTTCTGCTGCTGTGCCCAGGTGAGAGCTGTGTGCACAGTTACACTCACCAACAAATAACAAGTGGGAGAGATGCTGAATGCCCATAAATTAGCTCTGCAAAGCGCAGCAGGAGTTCACATGAAGGCTCGACAAGCTCCTTCTCTGTGTTTTTCCTATACATGCACACACGTGTAAAACAGAGTACATCCACGTAAAACCCTGATGATCAGAGCCCCCACTGTACTCGCTGCCGCAAGCCTGGAGTAACCAGTGCTCTGGAGATGCCCATTTCAGGAGGGTCTGTTGGGCCAGGTCTCTCTAAGCAGCAATATAAATCTTAGCAAGAGCGGACGCTGTCATCTGCGGACATTCAGCATTTTAAAACAAACCGAAACAAAACAGCCCCCCCGTCTCGGTTTGCCCCAGCCTGCAGCTGACCTGCTGGCAGAGCAGCAGGAGGGCAGCCCCTCGCAGGCACCCCTGCTGCAGGCAGGGCTCGCCGGCCAGAGGCTGCTCTCCTGGCCTCAACACGGGTGACAAGCTACACGCACCAGCACCGAGTTTGTTGGCCAGGATGTGCTCATTTTAAATCACCCAGCTGTAAGAAACGACATGAGGCAGCGAAGGAGAAGCAATTCCACAGCTGTGGACTTCTGCCGGGGGACTCGACTCAAGCCTGTTTCCAACACCTGTGAAATAACAACACTACGCTTTCCCGGGGCTGATCCAGCTCCAACCAAACAACGGTAGCATTCGCATAAGATTAAAATATATGCAAACAACATTAGCGCAGAATTAAAATATATGCTCAACCAGACAGTACTGAAATCTTCTCTTGTGGGAGAGGAAGCAAGCAGGGACGAGCAGTTAGGAATGAGATTCCAAGGCGTTAACACTGATGTTCCAAGTTTACATGAAAGGAGATGATAGAGTTCCCGTTGCTACTTTAGCTCGTTAGGGGACAGCCTGCATTGCCAGTGCTTTGCTGGCCTCAGGTCTGAGCAGACAGCAGCTAGCAGAAGAGACCGGGCTCTCTTGAAAGCGTCAGGTGAATATGGCATCAGTAATTCCGTGTGACTGTGCCGAGCACGGCAAACTGCTGTGCTGTAGTCACTTCTGCAGTCTTTACAGAGCAAGTGCTCCCTGCTCTTGCAAGTGGCAGCAATATTCTGAGACAAGAAATCTGGAAAGGAAGTTGGATACTGGAACACCAGAACCTTTTCCTAAGCACACACAGGAAAGCTGAGCAGCAACCATCCATCTTTTTAAAAATAATAAAAAAAAGAGATACTCTGCTGAGCATTGTCTGCCTTACAGAAATTCCCTAAAACTGCCGAAAACCAGCCTGTACGACGTCAGCATTTGGAAGGCGCAGCTGCCCTCCCAAGTGCCTGGAGAGC
>NW_010405712.1:0-2641 GCF_000710305.1 Buceros rhinoceros silvestris | reverse complement strand
GCCCTCCCAAGTGCCTGGAGAGCACAGGCACAGGGCTGCTCTGCTCCCAGCAAGGAGGAAGCACGCGGAAGGCACAGCCCAGCCTTGTGCCTTTCTGCGAGCACAAGGGACAGGCTGAGCTCCCACCAGGGACACATTTGCCTGATGCCAGTGGCCCTGGATGGCTAGAGACCCCTTGGCCACTACTTCACCTCACCAGCCTGAGATTTGACTCCACGCTGCACCGGCTGGACAACAGCCTTGTGGGACCCTGTGTGGGCAGGGCACACAGGTCCCCACCAGGCAGTGTGACCATGGGTGGCACCTGCCCTTACACTGCCAGGGGATGAACCACAGCCCAAACACAAGTGCCTAAGCAATGCTGTGCTGAAGAGCTGGGGCCAGGCACTGTCCAGCAGCAGAGAGCTCCTGCAGCTCCCTCTGACCTTGGGTTACAACAAAGGATTTGACATCAGTGCAGACCTAAACCCCTCTAATACTGGTAACGCGCAGAGACCCTTTTCCTTATCCACACTTTCTGTTGGGCATATTTTCCTATCTACCTTTTTTGTGCATTGTAAATAACACCTGGTACCAACACCACAGTCCTTCCTTCCTTCCTGTGCTTTACTCCTGGTGTAGCAGAACGAGCTTATACTTTCACTTTAGTGAGAAAATGACCAGCATCAAAAACAAACAAACAAACAAAACCCCCCAAGTCTCCCTCCAGTAATTGCTGTTTAATCCTTGACCAAGAAAACTAACAAGTTCTTCGAAGAGAGGCAAACCTTTAGGGCATTTGATTTTTAGAACGCCTGAGCGCTGTGGCACAGCAGAAATAAGATACTTAAAGTGTATTTTATTTTTGCTGCTCAACAGCACAAAAGAGCTAATGCAGCGGGGCTGCCAGCGCCTTATCCAATCTGACAAACCGAACTACCCAAGGGTGCTCGTCCTCCCCAGCACTCACAGCACATCTCATCCATTACAAGAACGCAATGTGAACACTGACCCTTCCCTTCCGAGTATCAGTAGAAACACTGTTTCCCAGCCAGGTTAGTTCAGAGGGAAGAGGCTACTGAAATGACTCCTGGATAGAAAAGCAGGCCAGTTAATCGTTCAATGCAAACACAGGTTTGTTTGTTTTCTTTAAAAAATAAACCCTCTTTTGTTCATTTCTGATTTTGTTTCTTCTTCCCTTACTGCCTGGCTATCACACAGAAATTCTTGTGGAAAGGCTGAAGAGATACCAAACATTAAACAAAACAGTACCTGTGTGTGAAGCACACAGAACAGCTCAGGAGAGATTTTCAGAGTTGAAAATTAATTTAAATGCTTTCCTGATATATTGACTCAAACCCTGCAATCATCCCACTCCTTCGCTTTTTTACCGGACTATCATCTAAGCTACTGCATATGCTCAGCTATTTAGAAATTAGTAAATATTCAGGAAATAGACCAGCATCTATTTCAGCATCTCTACAACAGCCCTACAGTTCTGTGCTTTTCTATAAAGCCAGTCTCATTATGAAAAGGGAAGCTAAGTCTAACAAAAGCTGACAAAACACAATGCTCACTGATTCCTGTGATTTCTAACTCTGCTCCGCATGCCAAGGAAAGTTATTAACACGCTAAAGTGCAGCATTTTCTACCTCATGTGTACCACACGGTGAACCATTTCTTCTAGGAGCATCAAACATAGTATTTAATGAAATAACTGATCGATGTGACTTTATTTTAAAATCTCAAAAACCAGTTTACTAGAATTTTGAATGTGGAAAACTTAATAGTTTGGTACTAGCTAACGTAGAATAGCTACAGTTTAAGAGACATCGGGAATGCGATAATTTATAACAGTATCTATTGCAAATGCAGTGTTGCTCAGACAAGTACTATACACACCCGCCAAAGGCACAAAAATGCAACAAAATCAAACCACAGCGAAGACAAGAATTTTGATGTGTAAGTTCTCAAGTGTAAGTTACATGTGATAAATTAAAAATTTATATAAACAGTAACTATATACAAATTCCTCTGCACGATGCAGTGCTATCACTAGAAAATCCCTTTTAAGGCTGCTGTTTTGACAGTGTGTCACTTGTACCGAGTCAAGCGGGAAAACTAGCAAGTGCCAGACGTTCTAGAATATCGGTTAAGTTCTCTTCCAAACAAAAAGAAACAAATTGGTGCTTTGCTGTCAAATTTCAACTAAGTATTTCAACAGTGCAAGAGCTCTGTACAGGCACATTTCAGAAGTTCTCCCAACACCCAAAATACTGCAGGAATCAAGGACCTGCAAAGGCAAACGCAATCCTCACATGCAACTTTTTTGGGTATTTACTGAAAAAAGATTAGAGTCCAGATGCAGGCGGGTTCTTCCAGAAGTAAGAGAATGCAGTCACTAAATTTTCATCCTTTCTTGGCATAACCACTAAATATTAGGGCACGAAACCATGAAAGGGAGAACTGGTGACATCAGTGCGGTCTGAATGGACAGAAGGGATCTTCTCGGCTACACCAGGGTACTTCTGTGTTATTTCTGCGACGCGCGGGGATGTCACGTTCCGCACGTCTTCCGATTGCGGAAAGTTACGCTAAGGTCAGCAAAGCACCGCAGTGCCACGCACACGCCGCCGCGCCGCTCCGGCAGCGCCCGCCAGCT
>NW_010405711.1:13561-25814 GCF_000710305.1 Buceros rhinoceros silvestris | reverse complement strand
CGCTCTTGCTCCCTGCCACCTCCCCGTGTCCCCGCCCGGGCGAGGGGCACCTGGCCGAGCTGCCTGGGGACAGGGAGAGAGAGGGGCTGGGAGGGAGCTGGTCGGAGGGCTGTGCTGCACGCAGGGAAAGGCGTGTCCAAGCCTCAGCTCTCCCCGTCCACACCCCTCCATGCCAGCCCCTGGGTACGCTCAGGATCGATAACCCCCAGAGAAAGGCCACTGCCACCACATCCCATTACATCCACTCAGCCAGGCTAGACAAGATCTGACTTTGGAAGAAAGCAGAATGGTGGTGGAGAGGACCTCTGGCACAGTTTAGGCTGAGAGGAGAGGTAAAGGGGTCAGTGTATCCATCAGTGGGAGCTTGTTTCTGTCTGCCACCATTCAGGAATAGAAAAGCCAGTGTGCAGACAGTGTGGTGCCAAACTGATGCTGAGGACAGAGCCCTGCTGCTGGAACAGAGCCATCTTCTCCATCGCTCAATGCTACTACCATCACTGTCCAGGCAAACTCAGCTCCCCCAAACTGCAGGCAACTCTGCAATCAGAAGCACACAGGACAAATCCTCCCTCTGATTTGGACATAAAACACCATCAGTTCCTAGTTTATCATGTTGCTTCATTAGATAAGAACCTACTTCATCTTGGGAACATAATGAGTTTCTCATCATAGTGACAAGTAACCTTTAGGTGTGAGTGTGTTAGAGCAGGGACTTGCTGGGATACTTGTACAGCCATACTGCCAGCTGCAGGGAGCTGCATTAACAGCACTCTCTGCTATGAGCGTCCTGGGTTTTACAACACATCAAACGGTGGTGGTCAATGCCCCAAGCTCCAGCAAGTTGTACACTCATGAGTACGAATTTACAGGACCAAAAATTACACCTCTGTTTTTCCTGTGCACTGCCTTAGTGTTCACATGAGGATTCTTACCAGCATCACAAACACTCTTCTCACCACACGTATAGACAGTAAACCCTCAGCAGAAAGCCTGTGTGTGTGCGCTGGTGTGGCAGACAAGGGTTGAGTAAGGTTTCAAAGGTAGGTTTGGAAAGGCACTGTTACAAAAAGCTTGTGAAGAAAAAGAGGCAACCACTGATTTCATGAACACGATGATGTAACGTGAACAGACTTTTATGGGGGATGCCAGAGGCCAGAACTACAGAATGTCATTTCCTATAGTGCTCAGCACCCTTCCTTGAAACTGAAGCACTGAAATCCTCCACAGACCTTGGAGGTCTCCAGAAGGTCCATCTGTGAACAGGCAGGGTTTGAATGCTAAATCACGGGGCCATCTGGAATGGAGGGTCATTTCAAAGCCCTCCTTTCAATGCAGCCTGCCAGCTCCTTTCAGGAATGGTTAAACACTTGGCTTCCCCATATCAGCACTGAGAATTACCATGTCCTGAACACTCACATTTTGTCTACTGCCTTTCCAGTTCCTTTTTTATTCCCGGTCCTCATCTCTGCCTGTGTTGAAACAGTGACCCTCTGTTCATCTGCTCATGACAGAGCAGTGGGACATGCATTCTGTAGTCACAACACAGCCTTCCTCCGCCAAGTGAGACAGGAACCCATCCAACACCACCCTGAAGTCTCTGGTTCATTGTGTGCTCAGAGATTTCAGAGACAGAGGGCTACACCACTAACATGCACCACACTCTTTAACAACCGAACACAACTGTCACCCAGTCTGGGGTCATGTAACCAGGACCAGCCCTCCTCACGTGTTCAATGTCAGCTTCAAAGAGTACTATGATCAGCCTTTTTTCTCACTTAGATATTTCCCTTACTCCTCAACTAAATTCAGCCCTTAGCTCAGTCCCCAGCATGTCCTTCATCACACACACTGGCTTACCTTGGCAGTAACACACTCTCAGGAGTCACCAATTAACGTGTCCCAGGTGAGGGTCTGTTTGTCACCTGTAAAAAGAGAGACACCATGTTCACTCTAGTGGACAGTGAGGCTATTTAGCACCATATACCTCACCACTGGGCCACGGTGCAAACACCCCAGAGAAGGCAGAGCAATGGTGGGACTGGAATTGCAGCCTCCTCAAGTGAGCAGACACACTCAGCCAGACCGGAGGACACGGTCCCCTGCTGCAAGGCAGCATGCAGTTCCTGGCAGACACAGAGCTCGTCCAGCCCCGCAGGTGCATCCCACAGCATATGACTGTATGTCGCAACATTTTGTGAACTGCAGTGCGCAGACTCCAAAGGGCTGCGAACTGCTCCAGGGATGTCAAGAGGGTGTCATAAAGCAAAAGCAAGCCAGGCAGAAGCAGATCCACTAAAAGAGATGCAAGATTCCTGCATTTCAGAAGAGTGCACAGCAAACAGCTGCAAACCACAGGTGTGCAGCCACCTACACCTGCTTTGCACAGGACCACCTGGACAGCTGCACTGCGCATCATCTTACCAGCCTCAGAAATACCCACCTGCTAAAGACAGACCAGCTTTCCTGCTGGTCTAAGTGGGCATGGCTCAGCTGAAGCCAGGAGAGGCATGAGACTTAAACCAGTAAAAAGTCTGGCACAATCTGATTTCCCTGTGCTGACACAATGGCCAACTGTCATTTTTAAGATAACTAAGCCAACTGAACTGGCAAGACTTAAAATATTCTGCTGTCTGCAGCCACCCTTTAGGTGGTACAAAATTTTCCAGGAAATGAGAGGGAGGGAAATAAGTAAGATGAACCAGAAAAATGCCCCATGGTTAAGAATTCATGGGCTATCAATGTGGAGCGACTATTTACAGCTATATTATTTATAAAACCCTCGCAGGCAGGATTTATAACGGGAGCGCAGATTCATCTTAACGGTATAGCTCCAACTGGAGGAGTTTAATTACTGCTTTGACATCCACTGCTGCATGCCCAGCCATGCCATCCTCTCGGCAGCTTTCTTCATCTGTGCATATTACACTTGGCGTAGGAGGCTCCATTTCCCTGAAGCCTTATGGTTAAGGGAGACATTGGCACGATGCCTTGGGAGGCTCCTGGCCCACATCCAGCTGTGTCTATGGCTATCTGTCCTCCAGGACTGACCCACTGCTTGGGTTCCTTGGTTCCTTAAGGGTATGATCTGTGTACACACACACAGCGTCAAGCCTGTAAAGCATTTGATTTATTCTCCCTTTCTCCACCAGATCTGTAGCCAGGATCTCTGATATTGTGCTCTCTGCTTGATCCAAGCATATCCAGAGCAGGAGAGCATGGATAGGGCACTGGCTTTCATTGCTGGTAGGGTTACGATCCCAAACCTCTGCCAGCCCTGCTCCATCCCTGCTGGATCCCTGCATACACCCAGCGCCTTTTTTTTTTTTTTGGTCTCTCTCTTTCTTGAGCTCTCAGCACATCTTTCACTGGATGGTGCCTGAAGCACGCATTCAGTCGAGCAGCACGAACATATGGGGCACCCATTTGCTTATTCATTTCTTCTGGCAGCAGCAGCATACAGAATGGGCATAGGACTTGTATCCTTCCTCAACTGTGTCCTCCTTATCATCTGAATCAAACCCAGCACTATCCCTATTAGGGAGCTTTTTTTGTGCTGCATTTCTACTTCTAGGGTTTTTTTTTTTCAGATCTCAGAATATTTTCATGAGGTCTCTCTTTCCTGGATGCTTCCCCCCTCCTCCCCCCTCAGCTCTGCAGTAGCTCCCAATTGTAATAACTGTGTCATATATTATATCTTAGCTTTCCTCTAGCAAGAAACAGCCCAGTTCTTTGCAGTATCACCCATTTGGCTCCTGGGGAGGCTTTTTGCTTCCCAGGATGCTGATGTTTCTTCCTGCATGTCCAAAGGTGCGAC
Source organism: Buceros rhinoceros silvestris (assembly GCF_000710305.1). Classification (NCBI taxonomy): domain Eukaryota; kingdom Metazoa; phylum Chordata; class Aves; order Bucerotiformes; family Bucerotidae; genus Buceros; species Buceros rhinoceros. Next base: position 22,000 of record NW_010405711.1, on the reverse strand, counting down.
CATACCCTGGTCCATGCAGGAAAGTCGCATGGACCAGAGATGTTACCCTAGCTCACACTGTAGGAAGATGGAAAGAGGACTCCAAATGACTGTCATATAGAGCTACCTATAAATTTACTATTATATCCAAAAGACAGAGATTAGTGCTTACTGAGAAATTCAAAGCACAGCTAAACTCATACTGATGGGCAGAACTTCTGCTCAGCCAGCCACCACTAGGGTGTTTGACAGTATCTAAATACCTGCAAATGGTTTGATTCTTCCAAAAAATCTCAGATTGCAGAAGCAGGTTTAGAGCCAGCCTTCCTGCTCAGCTTCTTCAGCAGATCCACGCATAGAAGCTGACAAAACTGTGAGTTTCTCTGGAGCTTATTTTCTCTGGGCTCCAGTCGAACTGGAAATGATACCACTCTCATCTTCCTGTGGCAGGTGGAAACAAGGTGGTCAGTCCCTAGACTGATTAGTTCAGTTAACACTGTACCTCATTCAGCTCTCTGGCTGTCCACTTCCACTGTCACAGTAATGCTGGGTCAGACACAGCTGCTCCACCTTTGTTGGATAGTTTCCTCTGTTGAGCAACCAGTTGGTACCTCATTGGATTTACTTTCTGGTTTCAAAATACCTCATGGTTGTAGCTCCAAGGAAGCCCCCTGTATCTGACTGTCTTATTTTCTTGTAGGACCTGGGACTGGAGGGAACATTCCTCAATGAAGTACTCTACAAAAATGCAACTTTCCTCAACTTGGTGGATCCCATCTCCCATGACTTGCTGATGAGCCTCGCTAGAGATCTGCAGTGTCCCAAAAAGGTGAACCCTTCCCTCAGCTCAGTGAATACTTTGTGACATAGCACTGATACAAAGAGAGCCCAAATGGGGTGGCTGGTGCTCTGCAATCCTTTGGAACCAGCTAGTGTAAGCCCTTGGAGTGGTAGCATATAGATTGCTGTGCATATTTCTGTAGAAATCAGTTAAAACTACCTTAGAACATGAATGCAACTGAAGGAAGGGATGGTTATGTGCACAGAAATCAGGAATTTACTTGTTGTGCCAATAGTAAACTTGACGACAGGGCACAAGCCAGATAAAAGTATATGGGGTGAAGGGTGGTGCCATATTCACTAGTATGCCCCAGAGGTTCAGAGCAGCTAGCTTATGGGGTTCCAGAGAGGAACAGAGGTCTTCGTGCCTCTGCAGGAGGAGGAGAACCACTTCTCTCTTCCCAGGCCCTTTGCCATACCTCACGACCCTAACCCATCCCCCCGTAACCTCCCAGATCCTGGAGTAAAGAATGGTGCTGTAGGAATGCATTGCAACTTGGGGTTCAAGAAGCACAGTATCTCTGCACTGCTCCAGCACCTTCCTTCAGCGAATGAGAGCAGAGACAAAGAAAGGCAAGGCTGAGTGCAGCCAAATGTCACAGATGCCACAGTCCCACTGCAACACCAGCATCCACTTCTGTTACCCTTTGCTGCCACAGACACTTGGATTTGCAGCGCATCCATTTGCTCATCAAGCTTGGCAACTGTCATGTTTGCTTTATAAGGAGAGCAATAGAGTGAATTCTGTTACTCAAAGAGAGATATAAAGTACACCCCTCTCAGAGCAAATAGCGGCACCCTAGGGAATACACTGAATGCGTGGTGGAGATTAGTGGTATTTCTGACCTTGTTCTGTCATCTCCTGAGGCCCTCTGCTAACAGTTAACCAGTCAGGTCTCAACAGACAAACTACATTTAGCCTAAGTTTAATCATCATCATTGGGCTGCAATGCAACCTGAAAAAAAAAAGTCTTTTCAAGTATAGATGCTTATAAAATTTGCACAAAAATTAAAGGGGAAGGAGGTGAGTTGCAGTAGTAGTACCTCATTTCACTTGACGTTGTCTCCAGCTGTTCAACCAGTCCATCCCCAGTGTGATGCTGTGCAGTGCCCTTCAGAGGAAGCAGCATGAGGGGACTTTACCCTACTCCAGTGCCCACTTGCCTAGCAGACAACACACTGCAATTTTTATACACATGCGTATACCCCCCCTTCTATTTTCATGTCTTACAGATGCACGTGCTTATCTGCACTGACACAGGTACTATTACCTAGATGAGACTTTCCTCATTCCTAAGGAAGATGTTGAGTACTTAAGCTGCTCCTCAAAGCCAGCAGGAGTTTAATTAAGGGGTTGGACAGGCTCAGTACCCTACAGCACCAGCACCCTGCGCAGCATTAACAGCAGACCACGTCCGCTCCCTGACCCTGGCTGAGCATCTGGTGGGTGTAACTGTGTTACAGGCAAACAGGCTGAATGCAATTCCCAGTCTGTCAGTGGAAATTAAATCAGTGAGGACATGGGAAGGAACAGGAGGGTAATTCTCAGCTGTGAGCCAACAAAAGCTTGCAGAGCATTGTGCCAGCTTCTGTACTGAAGCCTTGTGTGCACGTGCACCCACTTGGAAAGGTTTGCTGTTGTAGGTGACAGCAGGGTGCCAGCTGCAGCCTTGCCAGCACAGTGGTAGTCTGCTACCTAGGCACCTAACCCAAGGGTACAGGCCAGTCCCTGTGGGGCGTCTAGGGCAGCTGGGACAGGGATCAGGGCATGCTCAGCTGAGCACTGAGGCTGGGATCCCTCTCCACTTGGCACAGCAGAACAGCCACATGCTAGCAGCACATCCCTGGAGAATTCAGCTGATTCAGTGACTGCTGAGGAAAGTCACAGTGCAGCTGTTGGCCCACAGTACAGCACTTGAACCATTTGCAATAAAGAATAAATTAGCATATTCGCTGACAGCTTTACTATGTGTTTACCTACCAAATCCCTGAATGCACATATTGGACCATGCTGGAGGGCTGAGGAATGGAAATGCAGGTGTCTGTCAGCATTTGGAAGATATGCTAGAGGGGACAGAAATCCCAGCCTTCAGCAGCTGCCATTCTCCATTCTGCTTCACCAGAGGAAGAGAGGTGTTGTTCAAAGTCAGGGCGATAGAGAACACATGCAAAAGTAAACCCAGGAAGGTAGCAACCATCTTGTTGCCATCTCTTCCTGATAAGTTACTCCAGGGGCTGGAGGGAACTGCTGGCATTGGGAACCTCCCAAAGTCAAACCTCCAGGAGCAGAATGGACTGCAAGGAAGTAACATGCTGGTTCCCCATCCCAGCACTTCACAGCTGGAGCATAGGAGGGAACAGAGTCAATGCTGCCACAGGAGGAGCAGGGATATGCCAGGGCACATCTCTCCCAGCAAGAAGCACCTTGCAGATGGGGCAAGGGTGCTGACTGCTGAACTTCCCACATCAGGGTAACAAACAGTCAGTCCAGAGACAGTACGCAGTTAGAGTTTGGGAAGCATGGCAGCAAGGTGATTGATAGCTATTTAGCACTGTCCTGTAATGCAAAGGGTTGGCAGCTTGTCTGCACAGCTGGAGATGGGTGCTGCTGAGGATACCACAGTAAGGAGCTGGGACACCCACCCTGTCCTTACACGGGGCTTTTTTGAAATGGAAATCTTTTGAAGAAACTGGTGTAGGAGGTCCCTGCAAAGAGCCTTTCTCGCATTGTCAGACACCCCTGGCCTTGCTGGCTGTTGCCTGGCCTAGAGCCAGACCCCCTGTCACAGCTCTAGAAAATATCTCCCTCTTCTGAGCTCCGCTTGCTCCTCAGTAGGATGTGAAATAGCCCTGCTCTGGGTAGGAACACGTTGGCTGGGCTGGGGTCCTTCCCAGCAGTCCAGAGCTCTTACTGCTCCTCCTCTGCCTCAGGAGATGGCATGTGTCAGAGGTATCTCAAGCCTTCTTGCCATTCCTCTTTCACCCTCTCTTCATCCACTCCCTTATATACATGCCCCTGCTCCACTACCGCCTCTGTTCCTTTGTCCTCCCCCTTGCCTCCTGTTCTGCCATGGTGCAGCAGAGCCTAAGATGTCCCTTTGCTTTCAGGAATATGACCCCTGGAAATCCTCGGACAGGATCTGCAGGCAGCTGATTTATCACCTAACCCCCCACTCAAAATGGCACCGGCACGGCATGCCCCGGAGGAAGTCCCAGATGTGGTAAGCAGCCTGGCAGGGACAATGCGGATGGGCACTGAGGGGGATCTGCCAGGAGAAACTGTGCTGCAGCCAAGCACCACCCCAGTCTGCCACTGCTCCCCTTCTCAGAGAAAGGCAGGACTGGCAGCCCTCCCAGTAGGGCTCGCACGGTGTTTGCCCCCAGGAACGTGGCCAAAGCTGCAGCCATGCGCACACCCCCACGTGCCAAGCTGACCTGGCCCCCAGCTCTGCATCCCACTTTGTCCTTGGCTATCCCAGTATAACTTCCCTGCCTCTGGGGAAGGTCTTCCATTACAAGAGACTACCACAACCTGATCATCGTATTCAACAGGAACCACCCTGGGGGCGCTGTCAGAGAGGTGACCATCCTTACTTCCCTCCCACTTCTCTGCCAGGACCGGAGACGGTGCAGAGCCTCACACGCAGGGAACCCAACCAAAAGCACATTGGCCACTGACAGCTACCAGATGGCAGCTGCTTTCCATTACCACAAACGTATTCAGACATGGGCACTTGTTCTCTCCTTCACACTTCCTGGCTTTCTATCCAGATAAAGAGCAATCCCTACTTCTCTTAAACCCACACTCTTCTCTCCTCATTTTTTTTGAGCAAAGCCTCTTCCTGTGACACAGATCACCACTGCTGAAGACAGAGCAGTGACTAAGAAAAGAGCTCATGTCAGCCCTGTTAGCTGCACAGGAATAAATGCAAGATTGGATAAAAATGAAATGCAAAATTGGCAGCATTCTGAGAATGGCTTTGGGCTTTCCTGAGACTTTCAGGGTCTTTGATGCATGTGCAGCAACTCAAAATCTCCAGCGGAGATTCACATTTTCATCACAGCTTTCGTTCTGGTTGAGAGGCAGATCCCCATCTTTATTAATAAAATCTCTACCGTCTGCCTCTCATACCTGTAGTGCCCTTCACCACCAAATCTGAGTGCTCTTGTGAGTTTGAATGCTGTCATCCTCAGCTCCTCACAGGGCAGGACTGCTGGTGCTGATTCACAGGTGGGAACCACAGCAGAGATCAAGACTAAGCAGGGAGAACAAGTCCTTTTCCAGACCCTCTCAGTTAGATGACATTTTCCCATTTGCAAGACCCCGGGATCTTGCAAAACACTAGAGATGCAGGGTGTAGAGAGCAGGTCTGACCTCGTCCTTGCCCTCTCCCAAGTCAGAGAGGCTTAAAGGTAAAAAGTGCTTGAGACAGGGAGAGCTTTATAGAGGGCGGCTGTCTCCATTCCTGTCCAAGCTGCCTTTTGCCTCAGTCTGGTTTTCCAAGAGAAAAATCCCTCCCTGCCACTACCTAACTCTGTCCCCACACTCCCGTTTGCAGGCAGAACAAAACTCTTCTCCAGACTGGAGAGTCAAACTGGAGGCATCCCCTCTGATTGCACAGCCCAGGGAGAGCAGAAAACCACCTGCTGCAAACTCATCACTTACAAATGACACAGAGAGCAGGTCTGTGGCCCGAGTAAGAGCTCTGGGAGCATCTGTGAGCACAAGCAGGGAGAGGGCAGCAAGCAATGTGTGATGGAGGGAAATGTAGGTCTAAAATGGGTGGTCCTGCCTGGCAGCCAGGCCCAGCCCCAAGGTGTTACATAAGGCACAAAATAATTCCAATTAAATATTAAACAGCATAGCTTCCTTTTAAGACTGAGAAGAAACTGGTTTGCCGTTTGCGGCAAAAAGCACCTGCAGAGTTGGCATCTGAAGCTGCTGCAAGAAAATGGATGCTGGGAAGGCAAGAAATATCTGGAGATAGCAGGGTCTAATTTTGTCCAGGCAGGCTGTTTTTACCTGATCTGAGTTCTCCACTTCCCTCTGTCTGCTAGTGGGAGTATTTTACTATAGTCTCTGAGCCTGTGCTCTTCTCGCCTTCAAAGTCCCATAAAAACCATGGGTGTAGCAGCAATACTTTGAAGGCATTTCTAAAATCTAGCGGGGATTTGGGACAGCAGGGAGGAATCAGTGCATTGAAACCACACTCAGGAACTGAATTCTCCTCTCACTTTTGCAGTCTCCTGGGCTTTGGCTTCTGGTTTTCACAAAGCTGATGCAGATCCTCCCTTGTTCTCTTCTGAAATGGGATTTCTGCTTTCTGACAGAATGTCAGATGGGTTCAGGAGATAATTAACAAGCCCAGCCATACAGAGAGCTTAGAGCATCTGTCAGATTTTAATTATGTTTGAGCCATTACGGAGATGTGTTACAGGAGGTGGAAAGGACCTGCAATACTGGAGTCAGGTCACACACTAGGTGGTCCTCCCCAAACAGCAAACCAGCAGGTCAGAAACAAATTAACTGTAGTTACATCCCCATCTACTCTCAGTGGGACACAAAGCACCCAGCAAGTATAAACCTGAGCCACCCATGAAGTGATAAAGCAGAGGGGATAAGATGCATTTCTTCAAGCACTCCTGTTTCGATGCACAGCAATGCCAGGACAGCTGGAACTGTAAATTTTGTTAAGAACCAATCATACTTCCACCAAGCAGGAGCAGTCTTCAGCTAGAGAGCACAACCAGATACTAAATATTCACAAATAGACTAAGCTAGCAAAGCAGCAAATGTGGGAACCTGCAGACACACAGGTATGTTCCTCTAGACCTCCTTAACCCCAAACCTGCCTAGCAACAGGACACAGCGGCCTGCAGTTTATCCTGTTCAGCCATTCCTCTGCAGAGCTACTTACAGAAGTGACTGGAATGTGGCACCTGGCCCCGTGTCTGGGAGAGAAGTCAGGCCACGTGCTATTTCAGCTGAATGCCCCAGACCAGAAGCAGAAGAAGAATGCAGAAGTGTGAAGGAGAAAGCTAATTGTGGCACAGTGGACTCAGTGCAACAGCAGCTGAAGCAAGTAGGAGAGATCCAGCCCAGGCTGTGTCTGGTTTCTCCACTTGAATAAACTGTCAAAGGTGATGCTAGGAGGCAGTTTGCCCTCTGCATCCATGCCTGTGGGTTCTTGACAGTGGCTGTCTGCCTTGCACAATGAAGGGTTAGCAGCATCCCAGCTGTGCAGTAACCCAAAGAGACTCCTTCAGCTGCCCAGGAGGTACTCAGACAGGTTTGCCTCATCAAAAGCAAGGGGTTCAGTTCTCCTTTCCTGCAAAATCCTGTCTCAGGTCTGCAGCTTCCAGTCAGCAACCTGCACCCCACCTTACAGCTGACCCTGCTTGAGTTGGCTGCCAACCAAACAGGAAAGGTGAGCTCTTGGGGGATTTGCTGGGGTTTTGAAATTAAAAACTAAAAAGCTGTAGGATAACATTTCCACAGTCTGTTGTATCCTAATGGGAATTCAGTTTTAGCACCATCTTACAGTTGTATAGATCACTCAGAATGAGCAGAATATATTCTGGAGTGTTGCATAACTTCAGCTTCACTTTCTGGTTAAATTGATGTTTACAGTGTAAAGAGTAATGGATTAAGAAGTGCTTCTCTCTGCAGACATAGGCTATCAACACGCCTTCTGTGGTATTTTGACAGATGCAGAATTTTTAGATGTTATTAATTCTTATTTTCAGAAGTCTTGAGGCTTCCTTAATTCAGGACCACAGAACTACATGTTCTAGTGCAAGTGCCACCATCTGCATCCCCAAATTCAGGGGGTGTATTACTTTTTGAGGGCAAAGCCACACTGGACTGCAGTTCAGCGTGGAGGGGGAGAAGGGCACCAGATGAAGGGAGCCTTCTTTAGAGAGCTGTATGGCAGCCCAGTTCTGCAATCAGGAAGACGTGGATTACAACTGAGCTGTCTTAGCAAAGCCATGTCAGAGAACCTTAGGTATCTTCCACTTGCATCATCCCCAGAGCTGGCTCCTTCAGGGTAACTGCTTCCTTTGAGTGAAAAGGATCAAACCTGAATCCACAAAACATACAGGCAGTACACACAGAATGATCTTTACCAGCAAGGTGTCCCTGGCACAAAAAAAACCAAACCACCCAGCCTCTCCACACAGAAATTGGTTATGGAAGAGCAAAGGCAGCTACATGCATGGAGTTGGTAACTCCTCAACTGCGCACACCTGGGCTCTCCTTTTCACAAGTCTCACTGCAGTTTTACTTTGCTCATCTGAGTGCATTTCATCTTGGCTAATCCAAAACTGGGTGAAGAACAGAGTATCCTTTCAGGGCTCATTGCTCTGTTTCTGTTATTGATGTGCATTGCTCAGACACTGCGGCATTAGATGCACTTTTAAAATGCAGTGAAAGCACTTGTGTCTAGAAGACTGCAAGGAAGCAGCTCTAAAGGGCTTTGAATTTTCTTTTTCATTGGAAAACATCACTCAGGGCTGCAGATGACGGCTCTGGCAGATTAGATCCTAGCCTACACATGGCATGAGGTGAATATTAACTACAGCTTCATGTCACCCTTATGCAACAGGGTAAATAGGCAC
>NW_010405711.1:5223-13487 GCF_000710305.1 Buceros rhinoceros silvestris | reverse complement strand
CACCATTCCTGCTTTAGACATGGGAAGCCAAGTTAGAGAATACCAGGTAGTTAACTAAAGCCACATGGTAACAGTGATATGGAAGTACAGGAACCGCCCCACACAATGTTTTCAAGAAGCTGCTGCTCACAGAGATGTCAGCTGTACTGACAAACTGGTGAATAAATTGTGGAGAGAGGCAGGAACTGTACCATCCTCTCCCCTCATCTTACAGTAAAACCAGACCCAAACACTACCCATGATTAGGGTTCCCAGCAGCATCAAGAGGCAGGTACATCTGCAGAGGCTGTTGGAGATGGTAGAAAGAGTCATCCAGCAGCTTGACACTGTCCTGTCACAGATCAGAAGTCCAAGACTGCCTGTCTGTCTCTATTGAAAGTGAGAAAGAGATAGACAATGAGTGAAATAATGGAAGCTGGGTGGCAGATGGTAGTTAAAAGGAACCTGCAGAGACCTTTTGCCTTCGTGACTTACATAGTGGAATGTGTCACCAGGACATAGGCTGATACATGACATTTACAGTGAGGGGGTAGCATTATGAAGGGAAAAAAACAGAGGTCTGGGATGGATCGAGTGGCAGCAGCAGGAAGGACAAGGGTTCACAACTCTCTTGAACACATCTTCAAAGACAGAGTGAAGATGACAGCAGAGCCAGGAGGAGGAGGAGATGTACTCAGCTGCCACCTTGCCTCTGCAGCTGGGGCATGTGGGTGGTAGGAGAAAGGCTATCCTTGCACTCCCTTCTCTCCACTGTGAGGTGTCACCTTACAGTTCATCAAAAGAGCTTGGGTGCAAGGGTAGAGATGTGACTAAGGGACTTTGTAAGGAAGTGGCCTGTTTATGCACTGCCTCCAGATTACAGAGATGCTGGTCCTAGCCTCAGAACAATTTGGGCTGGGTTAGTGCTTTTGAGGCTTTTCTTTCCTTTTCAATGTCTCACTAGAGACAGCTAAAGCCAGCCCTACAGAGCAGCACCCTGTGCCACAGGGAAGCAGAGCAAGCAGATTATGCTAAGCAGGCAATTAAAAAACCTGCAGCCCATCCCCTAAATCACTGCTCAAAGACGAGAAGCCATCCAAACATGCCTGTAGCTAGGTTCTGTGCAAGGAAGAGAGGCCAAGAGATACCTACCTCATGGCAAATTAGCCACTGCTGGCAGGGCCTGTTAATGAAACAGGGCAGTCATGGGAGTATCTGGCATCAGGAAAATTTTGTTTGGAGGCAAATTAAACGTCAAAATAAGAGGGAGAAAGGGAAGAAGCTGGCACTTCCCCAGGAAGAAACAGGGAGGGAGTAGTGGGCATCCCTCATTACTGAAATCCTATCTGACTCTTACTGTCTCTTCCCAGCCTCTCTCCATAGCATGGAGACAAGGACAGGAGGCTGGGACTCCAGGAACTTGAACATTCTTGGGCTGAACAAGCTCCTCCAAAACCCTTGACAAGAGGTCAAGCATTGCCATGGTTGTTGCAAGTCCCACCGGAACAAAAAACAGGAGCCATTACACCCCTTCCCTGCCACCAAAGAATTGAGCTGATGAGCAAGACACTGAAGGGATTCAGTGCTAATCAAAAAGCTAATCAAAGCCTTCAGCTTCATGGACTCAAAGATGCAGGTGGAAGAGGGCCTGAGGGTTAGGTCCCTTGGGGCAGGTCCTGGAGACAAACAACTAGCAATTAATTTTAGGTCTTCCAATTGCTTCATCTCAAGACAGGTCTGAATTTGCTTATGCTAGCTGAGTTTCCAGAAGGTAAGAACAGGGACTGAGCCTTATGTGGGGAGAAGATTTTTATTCCAAAAAAAAAAAAAAGCCAAGGGAGGCATGAGATGGTTTCATTGCTTTCCTGGCCCACATTTCTGATCTAGAAATACAAAGCCTCCTTCTGACACCTGCAGGTTTTCTGTCTGGACTGATCCTGGGTGGATCTATCACCACCAGGCTTATGATGCAGCCTGGGGACTGCTGGCTAATGCCCACTGAAAAGCAGAGCTGGCACCTAGGCAAAGGAGTAAGAGGGAGAAAGGGCACACCCCAAGGAGGGAGTTGGGAATGATGCAAAGAAAAATTTGTTTCATATGAGAAACAAGGAGATGTAGCTAGAAGAGCTCTCATTCCTCAGGAGGATTGGGTAGGGGCTGCAAGCAGGGCACTGATCCCTTGTACACAGAAGGGCAGGCAGGCACCATTCCTCACTGGATGCTGCATCTAGGTCCAGGCAGGCAGTGAGGGGACAGGGTGCCAAGTGCCCTTGCTTTTTGCTCAGAGTTTCTCAAAATTTCTCACTTGCAGCCATTTCTCCACCATCTGAAGGAGTGGAGGTTTGTTTCCTCCCTAAGCTTGCTGCAGATTATGCAAACACAATCTGCTTCCCTGTATCCAGGGTCCAGATGCTTGGTGGATGCAAATCCCCATAATTATAAATCTGCACACAGCACCAGTTGTGGTAGCACTAGGTTAATCCAGCCTCCAGTGCTTCGGAGTCTTCTGCCCACGGGCATCAAGAGCTACATCGTTAAGTAGCTGTTCCATCTCACATGAAGAGAAAACCTTCTGCAGCTAAAGCAATCTTTAAGCCTATTTTACTTGCAGAAATAGGGGGGTAATAGATGACCCATTTCCCTGGAAATAAACCTGGCATTTTGTCAGCTGCTGCACAAGTGTCTGAGGAGAGCTCGTTGTCCCATGTACCATATCGCCTGCCCCCAAAGAAAAATACAGTTTAGCACAGCTCTCAGAAAATACCAAGTGTCAGATAATTCAGAGTAAAGTATCTACCCACATCTCCCTGTCCCTTTTCTGACAGCAGATATATTTACCACTAAAGCAGTGGAGAAGGAGTGAGCAGCTATTCTGTGTCCTGCCCCAGAGATGGTATTTAGCTGAACATCTTGGAGCTGCACAGAAACACCAAGGAGGCGAGCTGCCAGGGTTCACAGCATGCGTGGGGCATCAGATCTCATGCTTCAGCACTTACCAGAGCTGAGGGCCTGGCTGCAGCATTAAGGCTATGTCCACCAGGGAAGAGGCTTCTACAGACACATCTCTGTAAGAGGCATTTTTATAGGCAAGAGAACAACTTAAACCCAGGAAGAGCCCACAGTGCTGAGACAGGAGGCACAGAGTCACCCTGGCAGGTACAGTAATGAGGGCAAAAGGAAGCAGCAAAAACAGGAAAGGAAAGGAAAGAAGAGCAAGCCAACAAAGGAGGGAGGGAGGAATCTGGCACAGACAGGAGGCAGGAGGATTTAAATATATTCGGCCAGGAGCAGTCCAGTCTGGAGAATCAATTACGGGAAGATAATTTGTCTGCTTGATTAAAGCCTCCTTGGGGTATTGGCGTGTTGCTGGGGAGAGCAGCAGAAGGTACCTGCTCTGGTCAGAGCACAATCCATGACTTATTACTGTAGTCCCTGCACAGCAGTCAGCAGGAGGGGAGGCTTAAACGGGCAGAGACAGACAAGCACATTGCTTTTGTCTTTCTGACATTTCCCCTCGCTTATCACTGTCTGCACTCAGAGCCAAGGCACTCAGAAGGGGACCCCAAGGGCCTCTCAGACTTGCCCCCTGTTAAGAAAGCTGCTATTGCAGACGCAGCAGGAAACGCGGCACCTGAATGCTGGGGCCCGGCAGAGGGAGCGGTGCCGGCTCAGACGTGCCCTCCAGCGGTCCCCACTCCAGCCTGGTTCCCATCCCCACACCAAACTGGGAGCACTAAGGTTTGTACCTTGTAGCTTTACAAAAGGAAGGTCAGAGGAGGCTTTCCACTGACTCAGGCACAGCTTGGGGTGGGGGGGTCCCCGCTACATTAATGTCTCATGTCTCCTTTCTGTGCCCTCCCCCCACCCCCCCTGCCATGGGTTGACTGCACTGGGGAGGAGAGTTCCCAGGAGCTACAGGCTGCATTTGCACAAAACAGGCACTGAAGTAATTACAGACTTGCTTCTATGCTTGTTTATCCTGTATTGCCCCACACCCCCAAAGTCTTCCTCCAAACCAGTATAATCCAGGAAGGCTTCTGCCTCATCTTCAGTACCAGCTCCCAATGGCTAGAGGGGACTATTTCCCTTGTGCAGTCAGGTTCACGCTCAAGGTTTGTTCCTCCCTGTGCAATCTGACCAATGACACCTCCACTGTGCACTTGATTCTTGGTTTTGCTAGAACGAGTAATCCATATCAAAGACCCAGATAAAACATCTAGCACAGTTAAAGGGATAACATTGTGCCAGGAGAAACTTGAGATTCTTGCAACTATGAGGCCACTCCGTCACAGATTTTTATACAAGTTGAACCCTCTTTTGTGGTAGATCATGCTATACCACTGGCAGTGGTTGGTGACAAACTATATTAAAAAAAAAAGTCCTTGTGTTTTTCCAGAAGAGTTGAAGAAATCCAGCTCCTGGGCAGCCAGCTGGTATCAAGCATCCCTTGGATCAGCATGAAAAAGGAGGCTAGCCCAGCGCCATCCAGACTGCAGTGTGCACAGTGCACAACTACTGCTACTGCAGCAGCTACGAAAACTGCACTGCTGCCTCAAGCAATGTGGTTGGTTAATTATTCACAATCCTGTCTCTGGGGCCCTGATATTGGAGAGTTATCACATGCTATCTTCTAGTGAAGGCCCTTTGGAGAACTCACTTGTGTGTTCTCAGATCAGTTCTAGCTCACCGGTAGATCGGTCTCTGCTGTTTGACAGTACAAACAAGCACTGTGCTCCCCTTGCCCCTCTCATGATCCACCAAGGAGGAGTCCAGGTCACGTAAAGTGTAAACATTAAGTAACACATAAGGGTCTTTTAAACCTTTAGGTCTAAATAACAGTACGGAGTAACTTGTATTACCTCACTACCATGAGAGCTCTTTAGCTCAAACATATGCTTGCAGATATAGCCTCAGCCTTGCACAGTGAATTCCCACAGGAAGCTCAATGACACAGAAGTAGCCTGAACAAAGTGCTGCTAAACCTAGAGCAGGAATTTTCGGGCTTGAGAATTGACAGGGCAGGCCACAAGGTCTTTCCACCTCGCACTCCTACAGGTTTGCCAGTGCTGAATGTGTCCATGAAGGGCTGCTGCCTGCACTGATGCCAACTTATTCACTTGTGTTAGCGCATGCTCATAGAGGATTATTAAGAACTGAGATTTCCAGGATGCCATGAACCACATACGTAAAGCAAAGCTACAGAGGCAGTGTCACACCCCCTCCACAGCTACAGAAGGGCCTGGCAACACTAAGACTCATAGGGACATTCTCACCTGCCATGGGAGCTCCTGCGGTGCTGCAGCCTCCTCCGAGGGAATTGCATGTCCCCATGTACCCACTGCTTTCGGGGACTGGCTGTGCCACAGGTGTGCAGGACACTACAGAGAGCCAGATAGGAAGAGTGGGGACCTTCAAATTGGTGGTTAATTCTTAACCCACCCTGCTCCTCCCAAGCTCAACAAGGCACTTACAGACCCACTGAGCACGTGATTAATAACACTAGCAGGGATCCTACTAGGGCTCCCATATCCTTAAAACTAAATGTGAGTGAAAGGACAGCAAGACTAGTAGCACTTACACTAAGGGATTAGGTTCTCACCAACACACACTTCTACTCAAATCTTGCAACATATCCCCAGCAGCTCCTATGGCCTCACAGCTCCCACTTCTCACAGCGCTCTCACAAACCCACAGTCCGTCATAAAACTCCACATCCCACTCACTCCCTTCACACACCCAACAGCCTGAGAGCACAGCTTTGCCTGCTGCACAGCTTGCCTACCTCCTCCTCACTCCACTTGGCAGGCAGACAGCAAAAGAAATGGCTGAAACCATCTCTCTAGATTTCTTTTAACACCTTTATACCCTCCCCGCCTCCTCACAGCTGCAGCAGATCCCAGATGATCTGCTGACCACAGAGACCCAAATAGGCAGCCACTGGTGCTGCTTACTGACTAAGTGCTGCTTGGGAAGGCTTTTAAAGGGACATGCAGTAAATCCACTCCTGGAGTGCAGTTTGTCTACAGATCATTTTCCTGCTAAAATGCCCATTTCTCAGCCTTTTGACACCACTCTCCTCTGCATTAGCCCTGCTCCACAGTCTGTTTGCAACAGACCTTGGCAATCACCTGGAGAGGTGGCACACAAACAACCCATACACATGTCACCCAGTGCACTTGGGGAGTTTGCTTGCCTTGGTTATTTTTGCTTTCTATACTTGAGCATCTGTACATGCACATTCAGACAAACCCTTTGAAATACACTAGTGGAAGACACTTTAGCATCCTATATTTAGCCAGTTCTGACAAAGTTTATGTATAAGTGCTGAGAGTATACAGAAAAGCCCCAGTCTGCCCTAAGGCATGGAGCAAACCTTATGTTTGTTTCCCCAGTGAGCTCCATTAACCCTTTGCTTAGCATTCTAGCCCATATTCTTAATGAGTTCTCCCCTGTCCCAAGTGCTCTCTCACTTGGGTGAGAGAGGGATGACAGTGGTCCCCCATAATGATCTCTCTCTCCCCCTGTTTCCATCATTAGCCTGAAGACCAGCCTGCAGAAGAAGGTGAGCCAGGACTCCATGGATTTGTCAGGGATCCCCCTGACCATGCGAGATGTCCACCGCATGGCTTACTACCTGCAGAACAACGGGGACCACCTCACCTCTGTGGACCTGAGCTTCACAGAGCTGAACGATGACATGGTGCGCCTGCTGCTGCCCTTCCTCTGCGCACTACCCAAGCTCACTCACCTTTCCCTGAATGGCAACCGACTGACACGGGCAACCATGAAGGAGCTGACTGACACCATGAAGGACATGAACAAGTTCCCTTGCCTGGCCTGGGTTGACCTCGGCAACAACGTGGATGTCTCCTCCATGCCACAGCCGTTGCTCGTGGGCCTGCGCAAGCGCCTCAGCCAGCAGACCACGCTGCCTACCATCTATGAGGCGCTTGACTGCGACTCAGAGATCTCCAGCGGGCACGAGGGCAGCCAGCCAGAGAACGAAGCAGCAGGCAGCACCCCGCCACGTGCTTTTTCTCAGCAGGGCTGCGAGAGGTGACTGGACAACAGGCCGGTGCTGGCACACTGAAGCCACCCCAAGGAGAAGTCTTGAGTACAAACATCAAGCAGAGGGCCAGCTTTACCGGCTTCCTTTGGCTCTTTTCTCTCACCTTCCCTGACATCTCCCCCCCACTTGCTGTGAGACGAAAGCCTGTCATCCCCCCACAACATGCTCCACTCCCTCCCCTCACTGCCAAACCCATCACCCATGTTCCAGAGAGGAACCAGTGACTTACAGTGAACCTGGTCCCCAGGCAGGGTCTCACTGGAAGACGGGAAAAGACCTGTCGGAGTCAAGAATATCCTCCAGCAGCCATTGGGTTGAGGGAAAGGGATGGGGACAACCTAAAACAGAAACAGGCTTGTAGTTTACTTCCTTTCTTCCTTTTCCTATGCACCTTGGAAACCTTGGGACCTGCAGCCTTGAGTGTGAAAGGAGGTACCCCAAGAGCCTAGCTGCTGTGGAGCTTAGTTGAAGGGCTCAGAGCCCAGAGCTGGAGCCCGGCAGTGTGTCTCCCTCTTGTGTCTGGCTCCTTTTGTTTTGTTTTTTTCCTATTGTGTGTTTTGTATTAATGTCTGAACAAAGGGTCAGAGACCATTGGATCGCATAGACTGGGGCGGACACATGGCTTGGAACTGCAGCATCAGGATATTTGCTGTGTGACCGGGGTGAGAGGGAGGGGAAGGAGGTATGTGTTGGTGGGAGCATGGGGGATGGGATGAGTTGGGATGGGATGGGAGGAGGGGGGAGGAGAGGGAGGGGAAACAGTCTTGTGAATTAGCAGGATTGGTTTCAAAAACTGTTCTTTTGTATTAGAATAACAAGTTCCAAGTGAAATTGGGGAAAAGCAGACAGCTAAGTCCGTATCTGTGGCACTAGAGGAGCAAGCAGTGAACATGCCAGAGGTGGGCACTTCCCAAACGAAAGTGCAAAGCTTTGGCTCCTCATGGCATATCGCATACCTCGTAATACAGACATCACGTGAGCAGCTGCATTGCCATTTCCAGTGCTGTCCAAAACCCAAACCACTGATGCAATATTTCTAGTGTTTTCCATATTACTCATGCTCTATGTAAACATAATAAATAGTTCTCTTGAACATGAGCGTGAAGCACTACAAAGTCTGAGTGTCTGGGTTGTTCACAAATAGAGCCAGCAGCCCAGACACCGTAAGAATATGGGCCCGGAGTCCTCATGCTGTGCCTGGCAGTGGGGGAGAGGA
>NW_010405711.1:548-5085 GCF_000710305.1 Buceros rhinoceros silvestris | reverse complement strand
CGGTTCACTCCTCTAAGGACAGTAAAACGGGGATGTTCGTTTATGTTAGGCTGCTGCCCTTCATGTTGCAAGATGCCGGTACAAATAAACTGATCGGACTGTAGCTCCTACGTCAAGCCCTCTCGATTATCTGTCCCCACAGGAATTCAGAGAGCAGACAGGCTTTTGAAAGAGTTAAAGAAATCGGACATATTAAAACATCCATACAAATCCTGGCCCTCCTAAATTAACAACAGTGACTTTGCCTTCCTCTGCTGATTCTTTCTGCAAGTGTCAACACAGGTAAGTAACTCTCGTATACTAAGCCACACAACATCTTTCATGCTCCTTGCTGATTTTGCAAGACATTGCAAGAACCAAATCGGTGATATTTGTCAAGTGATTTATCCCCTTTGGACCATGAGCATGAGGGCACTGGCAGTTGGTGTCTCTGATGAACTGCCAAAAGCGCCAGATAGATCCAGTCCACCGAGGAAGAAAACGCTTTAGAGTGCCGAGTATCACAGCCTGACACTGCAAATGCCAGACCCAGTCCTGTTTGCACCCTGGTCGCTGGATGCTTTGCCGCTGGAGCAGCACCTCATCACCTTCATGTTGTTAACTTGCAAACAGAAGTGTGGTAAAGAGCAGAAGATATAAGAAGGTAAAGCAAACATGGCTAGGGCTAGGTGCTAGCTGCCCCGAACCAGTGGAGTGGAAGAGAAAAGGCTCAGAATATGATGTTTGGCCAGGAGGATGGGGTGCAAACGTAGCCAGATCCCAGCACAACCCAAGGTGGGAAGGGAGCATGTGCTCACCTGCAGAGTTGTCACCCAAAGCCACTTTTTAGCCCCTCTGCTGAATCTGGAGAAGTGGAGTAATTTCTATGGCAAAGACTGTATTTGGGGAGCATGAGA
The DNA here is from genome assembly GCF_000710305.1 of Buceros rhinoceros silvestris. Classification (NCBI taxonomy): domain Eukaryota; kingdom Metazoa; phylum Chordata; class Aves; order Bucerotiformes; family Bucerotidae; genus Buceros; species Buceros rhinoceros. The sequence goes on along the minus strand of NW_010405711.1, from coordinate 4,189 downwards.
TTGTTCTGCAAGAGGCAAAACAGCTGCTCAAGGGGCCATTGCCATTACTAGGTGGAAGGGCTGTGCTACTTCCAGAGGTCACCCGCTGCCTACCTCTCTTCTTGCAACTCATTTCCTTCTCAGTGTGGTGTCTTTCATCCCCTGATGTGGAAGAGATGGTATTCATTTTTCATTTTTTTTCTTTCAAAACACCTTTCAGCAAAAATGAAAAGTATTTCAAATGTCAGTGAGATCTGCTTAAATTCTTACAGTCTAAGCAGAGCAGCACTCTGTGCCAAGAACAAAACTCAGGCACGAAGCATTTAAATGAAGGCTTGGAGCTGCCTGGTGAGTCAGTGGCGTGTCTAGAAAGAGGGAGCAGGGCTGCTGAGCGTTTGCTCTTTGGCATTTGAGCACTGTCTCTGTAGGGCTCTTCATCAAGGCATCTTCACAGCTTTTCCATAACAGTGGCACACCCCCCCAAAAATGAGGCAAGATCCCCAGCATGCAGCCCACCATTGATGCAGCTCTTCCCTGCAGTCCCTGGCCTGGCCCCAGGGAGGATCCGTGCAGCCTGTTTCCAGCCCTGCTGAAAGTCACGGTTTAGCTGTGCTTATCACCAGGATGGAGCTCAGACTTTCAGCACCCTTCAAGGGAGTTCTGTGCTAATCACTCGCGATGCCTGGCTGCCAGTTGGCAGCTCCAGGAGCTGGAGATGAAGCATGGCTTGAAACAGGCTGGTTCAGCTGAGCAGCTGTGACATCCATGTTTACTCCTTCAAATGCACTTGGTTGCTTTGCCATAGAAAACTCTCCGTGGAGAGCTGATTATACCTGCAAATGTGAATTAGGAGGTCCTGGCCTAGGAAACTGCCACTGCTTCTTGGGTGAACCCTAATGAGCTGCAAATGAGCTGTGGAGAAACTATCCCAGCACACCCTGCCAGCTCCTGACTGCACTGGTGGGTGCGGGACTCTGCGGGAGCACAGCCGTGTGCATCCATCTCCAGATCTGCGAAATGCCCCAGTGCCCCCCTACAGATGAGACACATGCTCAAGGAGCAGGCCTGGCAGCCCCACATCTAAAGGAAGCTATTTTCACAAACCACAGGGGATGACACAAGCCAAAAGAGCCTTTCCTTGCACTGATTAAGAAAGCTCAGGGCTCTCAAAGGGGATTAAAGGGATGAGCTGCTAATTCAGGTCTCACTGATACCCAGAGGGCCAGCTTTGTTTTGCTCCTATGTCAGGGGATGCCTGCCCTACAGTGAGCCTCTGTCTCCTGCAGGAGAGATGGATCCCTGTCATACTGAATACTCTCCTCAGTACCGTTCCCACTGGCACAGGGCTGTAACCTCAGCTACTTGCACACCAGGCTATCTCCATCTTTTGTGGTTTCCTAGCCTGCCTCCCTCAGTCTCTCTTCATGCAGGATGCAGAGGGTCATCCTTCGATGGCACCTGTGTCATAGAGAGGAAGCTGCAGTGATCAGTCTCACAACAGATCTCAAAGTGAGATATTTAAGTGCACCTTTCAAAAGTAGTCTTCTGGAAAGACAGGTCATCAGGTGCAAAGCCATGCCACACTTCCCACCATCTTATTTTCCCCATGCTTTATAAAGTACCTCCAGGAAACTCTCCTCCTCCTGCCAGGGTTGCTTGGTCCCTGTTCAGCTCTACAATCACATAGTGGCAGGGCTGGAGACAGTGAACTCCCGTCTCCACCACCAGCAGCTTCCCACCCACACCCCTCACAGCAGGCAGCTTCCTGCCTGGCACAGCACACCCCCCTGCATGCTCCCAGGGCCACCTGCAGCATCTCACTTGAAGATGCTGGTGAGTACTATCAGCTGGGGCTCCCCGTGGGGACAGGCAGGCAGCAGAGCACTAACAAAGCCAGCCTGCAAAGCCCAGCCACAGTGGCGTGCACACGTGGGGACGCTGAGCAGGACTGCAGGTAATGAGGCCATTGGTGCCACGTCGCAGAGGGAAGCAGGAACAGGCCAGACCTCTTCAGTTCCCTCCCCACCTAACTGAACAACACCTTCCTCTCTTCTCCATCCTTTATTGTACCCCAGCCTCTGACCATGAAGCCAGGGTAACCATTTCAGCACGCTCCAGGTAGCAATATGCCTAGCACAAGGCCCCCACAAGCCTCCCTCATTCCTGTGACTCCCTCTAAATAACTGATAATCCATTTTGTTGAGGTGAGGATGCAAAAAGCAGCTCGAAGCTCAGGCTTGTCTGATCTATTTTTACTTCGCAGACTTCAAAACCTGTCAAGGCGCTTATCTTCTGCACTGCCAAGGCTCTTTTTTCAACTTTGAACTCATTCCTCATCACAAGCACTTGGAAGACAAAGGCGTTTGCACTGTTTGGGGCAGGCTGACAGGCTCCTTAGTGGATAGCTGCTGACAAAGATGCTAAAATATAAATGGTTTCATCTTAAGAAAGCAAACAAGAGAGGATTAAACATTTGTGTTTAGAGATCACTCTGTCCACCAGCAGATCACGGTTTAGAAAAGGCACAGCTCAGAAAAGGCAATGGTGTGTCTCAACACAAACTCTTAATCACTCCGCTATCTTGACAGCGCAGCAGGTACAACAGCCTTCAAGGGCAGCTGGCAGAAAGCCCAGCCACCCCAGATCCAAGCAGCTGGGGACGATTAGCAATGGACAAGAGAATCTCTTTTGCAGTTCACTGGCATTAAACAAGTGCTCTTGAAATAGATGAAATAGCTGGTTTAAGGCTGCCAAGAGGTAGTTCACAAATAAAATAGACCCGAACACTCTTTGCTGAGGCCAGCGCTCCAGGAAGCCATGACCGCATCTTGATCTACTTTGAGACACTAAGTACTCAATTACAAATCTCTCCTGCTCCTCTCCAGCTTGATAGTACTCCAGTTCAGTGATGCTGATTCAAAACCAGGATAGCCACAAAACACAATAACCACCCGGTAACTCTTCCCCAGGAGGAGAGTGAAGAGGAAAGTCAGCTTTTCTTCCATGTGCGCTTGCTGCTTTCCCCAAAGCCCAGCATTCCCCCTGCTGCATCCAAACTGGCCTCAAAAGCAAGTGAACCACAAAAACTCTGACATTTCCTTTTACAGCACCAGCTTTATTCAGCTTGCATGCATGTGTGTCACAAGAGTGGAGGATAGATTATTTGCTTCTTATCAGCCAGTTCTTCCATTTGCTGGGGGATTATTCCTCCCGGTGCATTTTTGAGGCAATCTGCCCCAGGTTGGATGCAGTGATGGGATGCATTTGGAAAGCTATTGGACAACTACATGGGCCTTATTCAACCTGTGTAACTCCCCTGAAACATGTTTGATCTCATCAAGCACAAACAAGTCACAGAAATCAGGACAAAAGGCCCTTCCCCAGACCAGCAGCAGCAGCTGCCTTTGGGTCTCCATGTCAGACTTCTGAGCAGAGCTTTGTTCTTGATCCCCTGAAATCTTTTGGTCTGCCGAGCCAACGGTTTGACCTGTGCACCACTGTCTGAGCTCTGCTACTGCTGAGTAACTAAGTCAGGACGAAACTGCTCGTTTTACCTGGTTTGCGGTTTGCGGTGGCGGGGGGTGGGGGGGTTAGTTTTTCAGAAACTGCAATTGAAAGAGAGCAGAATGGAGGACACCAAAGGAATAGCTTTGACATGCAAC
>NW_010405711.1:0-379 GCF_000710305.1 Buceros rhinoceros silvestris | reverse complement strand
GGTAACAGCCCAAAGAGGCTCCCCTTGCTGGGGTCCAGCTCTGGTCTGGCCCATCCCTCAGCTCCAGTATGAGTGGGAGTGTTTTAGAGAACTGCCCTGTGCCTCTGGAAGCCTGTCACTGGCAGCCCCTGAACCTCCTGCCCCCCTGCCGCTACAGCATTAGGACAACAGGAAGGACCGGCTGGTTTGTCACCAGAACTGAAAGGTGCAGAGCAGAAGAGGCACAGCATCGCCTCAGTCTTTGCAGTGCCCACGCCTGTGCTGATTCTGCCCCTCAGCAATATCATTAGCTCACTGAGTTTTCTCTAAGTCGTTGCTTTCGCTGACTTTACAGACTTGGGCTGTTTTCAGACAGAAGAGCGTGACCGAGAAGGGCCTG
>NW_010405710.1:0-1299 GCF_000710305.1 Buceros rhinoceros silvestris | reverse complement strand
TTCTGATACAACCCAGGATGCTGTTGGCCTTGGCCACCTCGGCACATCACTGGCTCCTATTCAGCTGCTGTTGACCAAGCACCCAGGTTCTTTTCTGCCAGGCAGCTTTTCAGCCACTCTTCCCCGAGCCTGTAGCGTTGCAGGGGGTTGTTGTGACCCAAGTGCAGGACCTGGTACTTGGCCTTGTTGAACCTCATTTCATTGGCCTCGGTCCATCGACCCAGAATGTGCAGATCCCTCTGTAGAGCCTCCCTACCCTCAAGCAGATCGACACTCCCTCCTAACTTGATGTGGTCTGCAAACTTACTAAAGGTGCGCTTGATCCCCACCAGATCATTGATAAAGATGTTAAAGAGAACACATCCCAGTGCTGAGCCCTGGGGAACTCCACTTGTGACTGGCCACCAACTGGGTTTAACTCCCTTCACCCCTGTTGCGGTACACTGTTGTGGTACACTGGGTGGCAGTGTGGGCGGTCGGAAGATTACGTGCTTACGTTACAGGAATGCAGTAACCACCCACGATGGGCGAGGCTTAGTAGAATTATATAGCCCTCTGTGCTGCTCAATAAACCGGCCATTTTTCATCCTCTGTACCAGAGAAAGTGATTAATGTTCCCCCTTGACGGAAGAGGTCAGGTGCCAAATATCACAATAAGTTTCCACACACCCCCACTCTCTGGGCCCAGCCATCCAGCCAGTTCCAGCCAAAGCTCTCTGTTTAGCCAAACTGATCTTCTTCCCTGCCAGCTCGTCTTTTAGCGCATGGGGATTGCTTGTTCCTAGGCCTTTAGGAGTTTCTTCTTGAATGATGTCCAGCCTTTCTGAACTCCTTTTCCCTTCAGGACTGCCTCCTAAGGGCCTTTGTCAAAAGAGTCTCTTAAACAGTCCAAAGTCTACCCTGTGGCAGTTCTACTTACCTTCTTCCTTACTTCCTCAATGATTGAAAACGCTCTTCGTGAATGAGGTCCAGCCTTTCTGAACTCCTTTTCCCTTCAGGACTGCCTCCTAAGGGCCTTTGTCAAAAGAGTCTCTTAAACAGTCCAAAGTCTACCCTGTGGCAGTTCTACTTACCTTCTTCCTTACTTCCTCAATGATTGAAAACGCTACTAGCTTGTGATCACTATGTCCAAGACAGCCTCCAAACTTCACATCACCACAAGTCCTCTCTGTTCATGATCAGCAATTTCAAGCAGGGAGCCTTCTCTAGCTGGCTCACTCACCAGCTGTGTCAGGAAGTCCTCTTTCACACAGTCCAGGAACCTCCTAGTCTGTTTCCTCTCTGCTGTATTGGATTTTC
>NW_010405709.1:61656-82759 GCF_000710305.1 Buceros rhinoceros silvestris | reverse complement strand
GGGCCGCGCTGGGCCATCACGGGTGTCGCCGTGACGGTGCGGGGCCGCCGTCGCTTCGGGGACGGCCGTGGGTCGAGCGCGTCAGGCTTCGGGTCTTGGCGACGAAGGAGGGAGTCCCCCAAGGCAGGGGTGGGAAGGAGGCACGTGGGACACCCAGGTGTAGCGTCTGTGGGTGGTAGCAGGCCTGTGGTGACCCTCCTGCCCACGGCCCTGCTGCTCGGCGCCGGGCTGGGGTGCCAGCAGCACCGAGCGGTGGTGGCTGTCCTGCTCTGTGACATCCTGCTGTTCGCCATCGCCCAGCCCGAGCTTTCGATGAACCAGCCGGCAGCGCCGGGTGCAGGGCTTGCTCCTTGGAGCTCGGCTTTGAAAGCCCGCGTATAAACACATATTTCTGATAATTTAAGTTGAACTGTGACTTCGCAAGCAATAGTTTGGAGTATTTATCTGGCTAAACAAGTGATTTGAAATTTAAAATACCAAGACCGATGTGTTTCCCGCCCATTCTGAGTCTGGTAAATAAAAACCACGAGGAGTCTTTCACGGGGGAACTCCTGTTCCTTTAGACATGTGTAAGTTCAGCAATCGTCACTTCGAAGAGCTTCTTCTCTGTATGAAATGCCATTATTCCCCTACGCAGCGGGATGGTTACTGGACTGAAGGGAGGGTGACGAGGCATCACAGAGATCTGGCAGCTCCTGTAGGTGTCACGGGTATGGTGAGGAGCAGCCTGCCAGGGAGCTCTTTCGACAGAGGGATGAGCTGGATCCTTATTTAGGTTCCAAGTTTTGCTTCTGGGGTCACTGTGCCATGGTAGTGCAGCTCTGCCTTACTCCTCTAGTTGAACATGAGGTCTTTGATTTTAAAACAAGTATTCACCTCCACGAAGGGCCTGGAGAACTTGAGATCACCAAAAAAAAAAAAAAGCCATGGCAGGCTGCAGACCTCTGGCACAGCTGGCCTAGAGAATGGATTTCCTAGGTAATCCCTTACATCCTTAACTTGTCCGTATATTTGATCTCACGTAAAACATCAGTTCTTTTTTGGATGGCCACACAGCGCCCATTAGTTTTGTCTCGATTTAGGTTGCACATACTTTCACATGGCAGCCTATTTGACAAGTTGTCTTTGACACCTACTGTCCCGCTCCAGAAAACATTCCCTTAAAGCCTGTGCGCCGTTTTTTAGAAACATGGCTTCAAAGGGTTGGATTCGCTCCGTGTTCCTGACTCCTGTTAGTGTAAACTGGATTCTCGTTTGCGACGTGCCCCCCGATGTATTTTGAAACGTCACTGTTTCGTGCTCACAGATAGCAGCACAGACACGGCTGATAACCTAATGAATGTGAAAGAGCGACACCCGTGACTTACATCTGCTGGGCTTGGGGAGTTTTGAGTGCCTTGTCATGTCTGACACACAAAGAGAACCGAATTTCACTGGCTGGATTCTGGATTAAGTCAACATTTAGGAAAGTTTTGTCTTAGGGAAACATTAACCTGTATCACAGAGCTGCAGTGGGTTGTTTTCACTGGGGAAAAAAGCAAAGCAGAGAACAGCAGAGATGTCGTTTTGGAGGATGGCCACATTTGGCCAAGGGTCATTCTCGACCGTTTCAGTGGAGGTAGTGGACTCAGTGCATGACTTTGTAGTTCAGGTATTTCCTACCCAAGCAGCTGGAAGTTTGCCTGATGCAGGACAGCAGGCTTAGACCCTTGGAGTGTGAGGCATGTGAATGAGCTGCTCAGCAGCTGAACAACTTGCAGATCTGAAATGTCTGAAGATGTCTTGTAAGAAGTGGCCAAACCACCCGTCCCTTCTTGCTGACCGTACAGCGCAGAGGCCAGCCGCTTGCAGTACGTGCTGACGGCGCTTCCTCTTGAGGCAGCCCCCGGAGGCTGGGCCCTAAGTACTGGCTTTTGGCTCCTTCTGGAGATGGTGCGCTCTTCTCGCTACCACTGCAGTGGACTCGTGTCACGGCGCAGTTGTGGCTTGCTTTACACCCCAAGGTTTTCATACATTCTTTAACTCGAATGCATTTATGACTTAAACATCCACATTGTTTCTTCCTGGCAGGGCTTGTTGCCACCCCCGTTGTCCTCATAAACCCAAGGACAGGTGGGCTGACGGACGACTGCGTGTCACCATACTCCAACGAACTCTGGCTGCTCAAACTGTCCCTGGGGGCGGCAGACAGCTGGCCATGATTTAGAGCAGGCGGAGATTGACACTAGAGGCTCACCCGAAAATGAGGAAAACGAGGCTGCAGTTTAATCTCTTCCGCTCCCAGATGTGACCCCCTTCCCCTGTTTCAGTCGTAGCTCATTAGAACACCAAGCACACACCAAATTCAGGCAAGTGGTATTTGTCATCTCAGGGGACTCTCAGCGTCACTTTGAGATGATTCCTGTTCCTGAGCGTGTCGTATCAAGTAACGCTGGAGTTGTCTGAACGAAGAGCTGCACTGGTGGAGATGTTGTTCTCGTGTTGGGCTCTCAGGAATTGTAGAACATAAATGATTTTGCTCGCAGGGCAGGCTGCCTTTCTGCCACACTGCCCGCAAACGTCACAAGTTTTACCCCGTTTCAACTTGCAAATGACATGGTGAAGGATAAATTGGGAGGAATTGTGTGTCCGACTTTATTGCTGATCAAGTATGACAAATGCTGAACTTCTGTTCGAGGTAAGATTTGACAAGTTTATTTATCTTCACGGGAGGTATCGTCATCATCTGGCATGTGGCGCGAGGTGTGACTTTGCTGTAAACCTAATTTGAAAGAAGGGCTGTGTTAGCAAATTACTCTCGCTTCTCATAGAAGGCCAACAGTGAGAGGTGGAAATGTGTCCTACCTGTTTCCGATCATAGCTGTTGAAATTACGAGACGTTAACGAGGATCAAAATGTCTGTAGCAAAGGACACAGAACATATTCTCTCCTCCTTCTTAAGCCTCTCATTAAAATTAAACCGATATTTGTTGTTATTTGCTGCTCTGTATTCCAGCAGAGCACATGTGGTACAAATGCATCATTAGAGAAAACTGCCCCATAATTCTTGCAATTTGGAGAAGAAAAAAGTGTGAGAGTTGGATTAGAAAGTCTAGTAGCTGAGAATTCCATCCTGTATTTTGCCACAAGTATCTCCTGTATGAGAGAGACATCCCGCCTGAGTTTGGTTGTGCCGAGGCCTTTGGCTGGCTTGGGCTGCCCCATGATTTCATCTCTAAGGGTCTAACGATGCTCTGAGGATATTAAAGTATAATGGTGTTGCCATTTTTTATTTTAACTTTTGCTAAAGATTCAGTGGGGTAAGAATCTCAGGTATGACAAATTTGGGCTAAATTGCACCCCTCTTGCTGTGAAGACTTTATTTTATTAAGGAATTGTGTCTGGAATTTGGACAGGCTTCCTCTCTTTTGCTTGCGTGGGTACTTCTAGATCATGCAATCTTTTAATTCTGTGTAGAAGCTCTTTTCCATTTATCTCTACCAGTGATTTTCCTCCTCGTTTTCTTTTTCTCATGCCACATAAAACAAACAGCAGACTGGCAAGCACCCATCAGTGCAGACACGTGGCTTTCCGAGCCCTGGAGTCACCCCTTCTTTCCTTTTTCTGGAAAACCAGTGTTGCTGCACACAGGCGTTGAAGTCTGATACGGTACGGAGTTTCCACCAGTTTGGTTAAAATGAGAGCCTTGTCACAGAACTATAACCCACCGGAGGAACAGGCAACCTTCCTGATACTCAGAATTCCATCCGGAGACTGTAGTTTTCTGATTAAGCGATGTCAGTGCAGTTCCTTGCTCTGGCTAAGGGGCAAAATAGAAATGGCAGAATTCAGATCCAGTATTATTATTATCCAGAGTATGCTGGAGACAGTTTTCATCTCTAGTTTTGGCTTCTTGGAAAGCTTTGTGCAAATCATTTAATCTATTTCTCAGGTCCCTCACTCCAAGAAGGACAGTGAGGTTCTGGAGTGTGTCCAGAGAAGAGCAATGAAGCTGGTGCAGTGTCTAGAGAGCAGCTTATGAGGAGCAGCTGAGGGACCTGGGGTTGAGCCTGGAGAAAAGGAGACTGAGGGGAGACCTTCTGGCTTTGACAACTCCCTGGCAGGAGGTTGTAGCAAGGTGGAGGTCAGTCTCTTCTCCCAAGGAACAAGTGATAAGGGAAGCGGAACTGGCCTCCAGTTGCGCCAGGGGAGGTTTAGGTAGGACACTAGGAAAAATTTCCTTACAGAGAGGGTTGTCAGGAACAGGTGCCCAGGGCAGTGGTGGAGTCCCTGTCCCTGGAGGGTTTAAGAGCCGTGTGGAGGTGCTGCTGAGGGACATGGTGTAGGGACCCTGACAGTGCAGGGTGAACGGTTGGACTCAATCTTAAAGATCTCTCCCAACCAAATGACTCTGATTCTCGGGAAGATTTGTGCAAATCATTTCATCTGTTTCTTGGAGCCCTCTCTGTGAAATGAAGGAAATAATGTGATGCTTGCACAGGGAAGTGGGGTGAAAGCATTCACTGATGTATCCAGGATTTCCAAAGACAGTTAATTGTCTTAGATACCCCAATCCCTTTCAAAGTCAATCAGATTGGGATGCTTATCTGAGAGGCTGACTTGAGGCAGCAGTGACGGGGCCTGCCATGGCACCTTGCTGTGGACTCTGCTGGAACCAGAATCAGGCAGAACTTCATCTACTGCAATGTCCATGTTTCAGAGAGAAAAATGAGCCTGAATGAGTAAAAACTTTGTGTCCTCAGGGATTATCCTCTCACCCCTCTTTGCAGGAACTCGTGGTTGAAAGGCATCAGAGTTCTGGAAAAGGCTGGGAGATGCTGCAGCTGAAAGCTGGCACAGAGAAGTCCATATTCCTGGTGCTCCCCATATATGCTCTGCAGGAATTTAACCACGTCAGGGAAAAACTCAGCTCTGGGAGCGAGGCCGAGGGAACACCACTGCTCTAGGTCGTTGAGGGATCCCTTTGATGTGGCTGCAGAATGACACCAAACGCTTCGTCTGTGTGATAACCTAACACATTGCTCACAGTATATACTCCACTTAAATGGTGTGTTGTACGGGAATTCTTTATTTAGCAATCAGTTCAGGTTCCTGTTCCCTGGAAGCCCAAAGACTTGAGAAGTTAATTCCTGCTCATTCACGACTGTCTGTGCTCTAACAGCAGTTAAAATTCAGAAGACTGCTAATGCCCAAAGGGATAAAGGCCCCAAATAAAATGATCAGTAGAAAGAAAAGCAAGTACCCCTCTCCCCGCTCGCCAGGGCAGTCTGGTGTAGTTCAGTTAACTTGCTTATGTCACCGCAGAAACCTCAGAGCTCTGTTTGGCCAACAATAGGCTCAGTGTGTGCGGGGCCGCGGGCCTCTGGCACCGGAGCTGCAGGTCGTAAATACAGTTCTGTGCCAAAGATATTAACGTGTCCCTCTGTGGAGGGCGCGGAACAACACCTGAGGTATTGCCCCCTGCCTCCAAGGCATCCTGGTAGCTCTGGGGCTGCCAGGTGACCGTATGGAGCACACCCAAAGAGTGTCCCATGGGGGATCAGTTCTCAGAAGTGACATTTGTGCTGTGACCTGTGTCAGCCAGGGAGCCTTTGGTACGCTGGGCTTCCAGTGCCTGCGGAAGGCTGCTTGAAGCTGGTTGAAGTGGTGTGCTGAATGTGAATAAAGTGAAAATAAAGTGGTGTGGTGAAGTGACAGCACTTTAAACAGGGGGCTGTGGTCGCAGAAATTGTCACTTCTGGAAGCAGTAATTAGAAAATGTCAGAATTTTAGGTCATTTGAGCTGATGTTCATCATTCCAAATGTGTATCTCTAAGAGAGAACAGACTTTGACCATGTAAATTCAACCTCTGCAAGAAAACACTAGAGCAGGGAAAGCGCAGCTGATTGAGCCAGTCTGTGCTTTTCTCAAATCAAAGGAGAGCTCCTGGTTCAATATTTTGTCATCAGATTGTGGCTGAGTTAGTAATTCTCGGTCTCTGTTATGAAGTCCCTGGAATCTGTCACTCTTTCAGTAAGGCAGTTCAAACACAAATCTCTGGATGTTCCTGATGCTCCTGCGTGGTGCCTCGAAGCGAGCCGTGGACACTGAGCAATGTGTCATCTTGAAGAGGAATGAATTAATCCTGGTGGAGTGGATGGTTTGACTGCGGGATTGTAAGAGCTTTTTTGGCACTGGTTGCTTTAGTCCAAGGGTCACATTCTTTCTCTCCCTTGCCCTGGTGATGCACTGAAACTTGTGGGGTCCGACTGTGGTGGGTCAGGAGCCTGGTGCCCTTTTGTGAGTAACTGTGCATAGTGGCTTTTGGGGACAGGTCTTGCAGGTGCTGGCAGCTGATAGATTCCTCGTTCTTTAAAGGGGAGGGCACAAAACCAGCGGAGGTGACTTTGACCTCCAGACTGTGGCACTGCAGTTAAAGAAGGACCTTTCCTTATTTTCCCCGTGCTTTTCTCCAGTGCCCTCCGTTGTGCTGGTTCCAGAGGAGATTAGCCAACAGCAAGAAGAGAAAGAACTGTGACTACCGGCCCGTGATGCCAGTCAGTGCGGTCACTGCTTAGGGCTGTTCTCAGGACACTAAAAATTACTGAACCAAGCATGAATCCAGAATGGGCTCGCTCTTGCCCCGTGTGGAAACAGAGCGTGGCCGTGGTGTGTTAGTGTGCGTGTGCATTAACTCGTCTGCGTATCACGAGGTCAGGGAAAGCGTGAGGCAGGGGGTCAGAGTGACAGGCTGTGCACTCTGAGCTCTGGGGCATCGTCCAGGCATTCAAACGGCCCTGCCAGCGTGTCCCCAGCTCATCCACGGGACACGTCTTGTTCTGGAGAAGGGAGAGCCTTGTGCTTGACGCAGTCTCTTCGCTTATACAGTCTGCCTGTTTTAACAGTGGCTTTGTCATGATAGCACCTACATTTTATGAGTAGAAGTATTTGACAATGAGAGGTTTTCTTAAAAAACCGTAAAATAGTCCTGTGGACGGGTGAAAGCTGTCCAACAACGGTTCTAAGGGGAAGACTGTGAAACAGTCTTACCAGCTATTCTCCCTACAGCCTCCTGCCTTCCACCAGAGATTTTCTTTTCTTGTTTAATTAGCAGGAAATTTTATAAGAGGATATATAATGTTGTTTCTCTGGAGGTAGAGGGTTGAGTGGTTTTACAACATTCCTTTAGAGCTAATGGTGATTCGAAGTTAACAGTCACATAACATTCCTTTCAGAACAAACGTGTACACAAAATCCTTCTCTGCAGAAAATCACAGCTTATGGCTGTGGCACAAGGCATTACTTCGCATGGAATTGCTCCAGACTCTCGACACGCTTCATCCAATTAACTTCGGTTTTCCTCTGCTACATGCCTGGCATTATTGAGGCAAAGATTATTTCGCGAATGCAGAAATGTATCTGAGATGCTGGCCTGACGCGTAGCGAGGCGTGAGGTTTCAAAGCTGGCCGCTGCGGGCTGGTTTACATGGCTAGAACACACTTGGTTGTGTGAGTCCTGTTGAGCAGTTCGGTGGAGTGGTAAGGATGGCATCTTCTCTTCAGCAGAACCAATATTTGCTTGGGGTGGAATACCAGTGTCTCAATTTTAGGAGTTTTTTGGGCTTTTTAAGCGGGCATGGAAGAAAATGGGGTGCAATTTATTTACATTACTGCTCATTAAAAAAAAAAGCTCTTAACTTTCCCCCCTTCATTTTCTAGGAGGAAATGAGGGTCACATACATTTCCTTCACAGAAGGAAAGTAGGCTTGTTTTTGTCCACCTCGTCATCTGAACAGGATCTTTCCTCGCGGTTGGCAGCGTGTGACGCAGCCTACCTTCTGTGACAGGCTGTGTGAGGGGTTCAGCATCTCCTGAATGTAATAACAGCAGTAATCAAGGGCTTCACAGATGTTAGGGATCCTCACTAGTTTTCTTAACTTGAGTCTCAAAGTGTGTGAATGGTGCGAGTGAATCATGAGATAACGCTAAGTCGGGATGTTCGCTCTCAGTTTCTCTTGCAGTTCTCAACCTATCAGTTGTTTACTGGTCGGGACCAATGAAGTGCTAAAAGCTAAATACTGTGAAATGTTAAACTTTGATGAAAGATATGAAGAAAGAAACTGTTTCTTTTGCCAATGCTGTGGTCAAGAGCAGTGCCCTGACCTGATTACTTAAGCTGATGTTTTTCCTAAATCTGTCATGAATCAGTAATTATCAAGTTTTGCAATACTCAATGATTCTCTTGTGAATAGGAAGAAAGATCTGTTCTTGTAGGTTGGTATTTTCTAAAAAGAAGTCTTCAACTCTTGCATCTGCAAGCTCTATACAGTATGTTTTGCTTTTTTTGCCTGAAAAACTGTGGAATGCTACAACAAATCTCCTGAAGAGTTTCACAAAATGTGAGGAAAATCCAGTCTGGCCTAAGCTGGAAGTGACCCCTCTGGTGTCTTTTAAAATAAACTTCCGCGTCAGTGTGTTTTTCCGGTCATGGCTGGAAGAAATCCAGTACAAGTATTCAGTTGTAGGGCTTGACTTGTGGGGCTTCTAATGGGAAAAGGAACTTGTACAACAGATGATTATTGTTAGTGGGGTGTTCCCATTGGAATTTAAGACGGTGGTCCCAGATAAATTTCCCTTTTCCCTTGCACTGAGTGCTACATGGTGGGGGGTGTGCTGTGGATGGGTCAGAAGAGGGACTAGGTCCCTGAACGAGGCTGCAAATTCAGTCGGTGCTTCCCGTCATCGTGGTGGCAGAATACTAACTGTGGGCTTCAAAGGCCCCGTAATGCTTACAGCTCCTGGCTGAGTTTTCTGAGCAATAGGGGACCCGAATGGGGGGAACTCCTTGGTTAAAGGGAATGAGAGATGTGGCCACACGATGCGTTGTCTGTTTAGTCATTTAAAAGGAATAAGATGGGGTGGCAAAACCTCCATGGGGCTCATCTGAAGGATGATTTCGGTTTGTGTCTGTGTAGGTCTGTGGCAAGAGCCCCGTGGAAATGGGACCTTACTTCAAGCTACGTGTGAAGTTACTGTGGAACCTGCTGTCCCCCAAAGCTTGTACAAGGACTGCAGCTGGGTGTGAGGTAAGTGGGACTGCGCCCCGCCTTGTGACTGACACCAACCACTTGTTGGCTGCTGGGTGAGTCTTAAAGGGGAGAATGCACAAACAAGCAGATCTAAATGCAAATGTGGATTTGGGAGCACGGTCTGACACTGGTGGAGATTTATCCAGATGATAGGGGAGTCGAGAGCAGAGGAAAAAGAAACAAAAGAGGAAGATTGACTCAGCCAGTTCTTTTCTGGTGAAAATTGCGTAACGTGGATTTGTGGTTTTACGTGAACCTGCACATTAAAACGATGCTGACCTTTAAAGCCATGGCTTTGGTAAATTACTGTCGTTGCTGTTTAAAGCGTATGGGCTTACGAGCAGCAGAAAACACCGTGAGCCCACAAGATTGGGAATGCACCATGGAAACAAACAGCACCCTGGCAAAATAAAGAGGTGTTTCCTCAGTGGTGCTCTCCATTAAAAAGCCAACTCAGCACAGTTCCTTCTGAAATCTGCACTCGGGGGCACCGCCTGCCGCTCGAAGACAAAGGCACGATTAACTGTGGAATTCAGGGGTAGCCTCTGTGTTTTGCTTTTATGAGCTCCTTGAGCTGAAGGTCTGTATTGTGGATGCTCTGAGTAGGAACGCAATGCTGTTGATAATTCTCTGTGAGATGATGACAATAACGAAGAGAAATTAGCAGCCGCCCTCTAGTGGTAACGCAGCACGGCGAGGGGCATCTGTCTCCGCTGCGCGCAGGGGCCGAGAGGCGGGATGGGGACTGGGAGGCAAACCCAACTGTGCAAATATTTTTGAAGGGCTTCTACAGTTCCAGCTCAGGTGTCAGAGCAGCAGTAGAGGAGGTGGAATGTTAGACCTAGAGCACAGGCATAGTGCCCTCCAGGGAGAAGGTCTTGCACAGTTCTCCTACCGTATGATGGCCAGAAGAGCTCCACAGGCTTTATATCCAGAGCTTGTTGCAAAAATTCTCAATATATTAAAGAAGTTGGAATTTGGATGTTTGCTTCAGCTCATTTTGGGAACGGAGATCATCCGTGAAACTGCGATGAGGCTTCACAGCCGAACTTGTCTTAGTCTGGACCTGTTGAAACGGATGCCTTTGTCCAAGGTTATTCTCTGCCAGGTGAAAGAACTCTTTCCTGAATGCTGCATTAATCCTTTTCACGGCTAGTTTGCATACTCTGGTTCATGAAGAAAGGAGCCTTTGTGGATGAAATGAGCCAAAATTATGAATCCTCTGAACAGACTCTCCTTAAAAAGGAAGATAATGTCTTTATGGAGAGTGCCAGCATATTCTAACATAATGTATGCAATTAAATTAATTTTCCTCTTGTTTAAGCTGTGGTAATAACTACCCCCACCCCCCTTAAGTCAATTTACTCCTTTAAAACTGCATGAAAGAGAACAGACAAAGCTCTATAGGTGAGGTAGCAACTGTTACATACAAACACGATGTCCTTTGTGAGGCTTCGTCTGATGCCTTGTCAAAGCAATTAACGAACCCTCCGTGATACGGTTACATGGAAAGCACCCAAGTTTCTGTAACGACCACAGGGGTGTCTTTCCATGGGAGGTGGGGTAGAGCCAGGCTGGTTAGTGAGGGTTAAACTTCTCTTACAGTGTTTTCTGGAGCTGCTGCTGCTGTATCTTCATCTTCTGTACAAAATGTGGTTTCTGGTTCAATTTTGTTCAACAGACAAGTTGGGTAAAAGGAATTCGGGGAAAAAATTGGAGCCTGGCAAGACTAAGAATCCTAAATGCAACAATTGGTCTTAAGGTTCAGGTCAGGTTCTGGAAATAATATGAGCGCTGCAGATTTACAAAGAGGAAAATTCCACAAGGGAATTTGGGAGTGGCTGCCTTAGTCCAGTGTATTTTTTGAGATGACAATGGGTACATGTCATGTTCCATGGGTACATGGGTACATGTACAATGGAAGAGTGAGACACAGAGGAGAAGGGCATGAAAGGCTCCTCTTGAGAAGTTTCTTTGTGTGTATTAATGTTAGTGTGGATTAAAGGAGAAGTAAAGATAATACTGATTGCAAACAGTTTTAATCAATGTTTACTGTCTGCGCAGGGTCTTCAAAAGATTAAAATGAGAGGGAAGACTTCTGCTTGGGGAAGTCAGTGTGGTGAGCAGAGTCTGAGGAGTGTTGATGAATCAGGTTTTCCTTTATCCACACTGACTGGGTACGCCTTCCTCCTGTCCATGTGTCCTACCACCTCTTTTGTTTCCCTTCTAAGGACTGCAGAGCTTCTTGGGTGAAAATCCATTTCTCTGGGTGCAGAAGCCCTGGCAGTATGGTCAGACCTATGAACACACATGTGGATGTTCTGAAAAGCACCCGCACACCTGCATACACCCACACAGGGAGCACACGCGGCTGTGCAGGGGCCTTTCTGGTAGCACCTGCTGTCGTTGTCTCCATGGGTTCTGTGGAGGCTTCTCCGTGCAGAGCTATGCAACACGGGTTTGGAGAAAGCTGCAAGAACAGGTAGCTCAAGGGGCCACCCTTTTCCACGTGCTGTGGACCAGAATTACTAAAGATAACCGTGCTCCAGGTTACCTCTGGGATTAGGAGCCAGGAGTCCCTTGTGGAGCCAGGGTCTAATGTGGCTGTGTAACTGGGAATTCAGGGGGCAGTGCTGGAGGCCACAGTCCAGAAGATCCTGGCCTTCTCTAAAGAGCTGCAAGTAAGGCAAAATCTCCTCTTCTTCGATGGGCTGATGTTGACTGATCCCTGTGACTGTTCCCCTCCAAGGGCTGCTCTCTTGCTTTAATGTAAGAATGGACATTTTGGCCCAGTTCCATTGGTCAGAGCATTCTTCGGCCTGTCCTGAATCTGAGTGAGTGAAGAGGCTGATGGTAGTATCTAACGCTGAGTTTTGATGTGAGGAGATGCAGGTGCTCTGCAGAAGCTGCAGTGCATATGCTTCGTTTGAAGCAACATTCAAATACCAATTTGAAAATATTTTGTTACATGTCCCTTCATGTGGGGTATTTTGTTCCCCATCTCTTAGTGCAAGTTCTCCAAGAGTAGGTGTTGTTTTCCGTGCTTTTCCCTTATGTCCTGTCGCCCGTACCCACGTGCCTCCCCAGGGTTCAGTGTTCCCCCTCTGTTACTGTGGTTCAATGCTTCTCATTGATGACTGAAGATAGTTTGGGGTATCTCAAGCAAAAGAAGTCACCATAGGAGCAAACAGCTGCTTTGTGCTTGGGAACATCTTCACCATTCATCAAGCCTTCCAGAACTGCTCTGAGACTGGAGTGTGAAGGAGTTGCTGGCTCCTCTGGTGCCTGTTTTATTTTGTGGGAGATACTTGATAGAGATTGTATCTTCCCCAGACTACCTGTGGAGGTTAATTTGCTTGGGAACAACATTTGCAGTATCCTTCAGTCATATGGTAGAAGATGCAGCTGTTGGATCTCTAGGGAAGTTCATATTGTAGATCCAGAGCCAAGAATGTGACTTAGATTCCCAGCAAAGATGCATTCCCATTGAGGCATTCAGCGGGGAGGGTAACCTCTGCAGGGGACCTCGCTCTTGCTTCCAACAGTGACAAAGCTGTAAGCGTCAGGAGCCGTGGTTTGTTTTCTGGAGAGGCTTGGCGAATTTCCACGAGCACTAGGTTTGTGTCTAACTGAATTTGCAAGTTCCCCCAGCTGCCCTGGGGAGCTTGTAAGTTCCTTGAACCTCATTCCTGTCCTCCGTGGAAGTTACAAGATGTAACTGCTTTGCCAGCTGGTAAATTCCAAGAACCTCAGATACGGGATTCACAGAAATTACAACCCTGCTGGCCACACTGGTCAAACTGGAAACGTTTTGGAGTTTCACGAGCCTTAGCTGTTTCTCCCTGTCTTTTACAAGTTCCAATTGTGCATCTACGTAAGGGACTTTGGCACAGACAGTGGCAGTTTTTGGTGGTTGCAGCCTTAGCCAGCACAGTGCGTAAGCAGTACATGGAGGATCTGCAGTGCCGATGGTTTCTCGGCAGAGCTTGTAAACCTGGTAGTCTCGGGGCAGAATGTTTGTGAGGCCGTCCCTCTCGTTGGTTTAGCAGAGGAGGTGCTGCTTTCATGGTCCTCAAACTTCAGGGATGGGATGTAATCATTAAATGACCTTGTACTTTTACTGGAGCCTAAAATCAATGATTTGTGGAGGCAATAAATTCTGCTTCTCATCTGGCACATCTTGAAAACTCTCTGTAATGTAAAGGAAAACTGGAAATATAAAAGTCAGGTTATGAATGAAGGAGAATATGAACTCTGTGAGTTTTCTACAGAAGGATTTAGATTAGTTTGTAGCTTTTGCCAGGACATTTCCCTCTGCTGAGAAAGCAGAGTGCGATGTTTACATGGCAAAGAGGGAACTGTTAGTTGTATAAAGTTAGGCCAAACTGGGAGAAAACAGGTCTACCCCTAAGGTTTTGTCCCACAGAATTCCAGAGTTCCCTACCAGCTGTAAACTGCATTTACTCCAGTTTTCTCAGCTTTTCTGACGTTTGAGGAATCTCTAGCAAAAGAAATACAAAGGTGCTGGACTTTTCTTGTGGAGAGCATGTGCTGGGTTACAACGGCAGTGTGAATCAAAGGAGCCCGCGTCACGCTGACATCTTCCCCCTTCGCGTTCCGTAGACACCTTTAAGAGGTAGAGACAACTCTTTTTGTTACGTGTGTAAAAATGTGCAGGTGGAACCTTGCCACTTCATGACGTTTGGAGTCTGGACTTCGCAGCTTTAACGTCGCTCAGTGTTGGTTTTTATGTGAGGAGTTATATCCGTAAGTGTTCATATATAATACAAATTGATGTGAACCAGTGGAATATGTTACGTATATAGAAATAATATTGCTGCCAGGTTAGATTGGAAAACGGCAGGAGGAAAAAAAAGATTTTATAGATGGAGTAAGAAAAATTGATCAAAATGGGATATTAACTATATCTGGAAAAAACCTTCTAGAGGCCAAGGCTTTTGAGCCAGTAAATGTCCCTTCTGTGACAGGAGAACATTCCTGAACCCAGTACTTAAAAAAATGTTGTGTCTATCTCCATCTGAGCAAGGGGGCTATTGGAGTTATGTCCTTTCACATAGGCACATTTTCTGGTGTACTTTGTTACCTAAAGCGGGTCTACATCACCAGGCAAACACCAGTAATGATGGAAAAGGTGGTTGCTCACCGGATCTGCGTTTCCTGTGTCTTCCTTCGTGTTCTTTATTGCGCATATGAGCAGTGCAGCTCTGAGGGTATCGCAGTGTTGTGAGGAGGTCGAAGAAAATGATCAATCATATAAAATATTCTGGAAATGCTTCCCTCATAAAGAGGGAATTTCGTGTCAGCTGACACAAAAGGGGAATGTGGCCACACGTATTTCTGGCAGAGCGCTTCGTCTGTGTCCATAGTCTCTCCCATTCTAGCTCTGTGTGTTAGATTAGTTGAACAATGTGCCAGTGTAATCTTCTGTGGCCATCTTCTCTTCTGATGTAAGCCTTTCCTCACAGAATCACAGAATTGTTTGGGTTGGAAAAGACCTTTCAGCATCTCCAGTCCCCCCGTTCCCTGGCACTGCCCGGTCCCCCCTGCCCCCTGTCCCTCAGCAGCACCTCCACACGGCTGGGAAACCCCTCCAGGGATGGGGACTCCACCACTGCCCTGGGCAGCCTGGGACACGCCTGCACAACCCCAGCGGGACAGAAATGGCTCCTCAGGTCCAACCTCAACGTCCCCTGGGGCAAGTTGAGTTCCTCTTGTCTGGTTACTTGGGAGAACAGACTGACCTCCCCACCTTGCTCCAACCTCCTGTCAGGGAGTTGTCGAGAGCCAGGTCTCCCCTGAGCCTCCTTTTCTCCAGGCTAACCCAACCCAGTCCCTCAGTTGCTCCTCAGCACATTGTGCTCCAGACCCTGCTCCAGTTTCGTTGCCCTTCTCTGGACATGGTCCAGAACCTTCATGTCCTTCTTGGAGTGAGGAGCCCAAAACTCAGGAACCCAGGATTTGAGGTGTGGCCTCCCCAGTGCTCAGTACAGGGGGACAATCCCTGCCCTGGCCCTGCTGGCCACACCAGTGCTGGCACAAGCCAGGATGCTGTTGGCCTTCTTGGCCACCTGGGCACATGCTGGCTCCTCTCCAGCTGCTGGCGACCAGCACCCCCAGGTCCTTTCCCACCAGGCAGTTTCTAGCCGTTCTTTCCTGGGCCTGGAGCATTGCAGGGGATTATTGTGACCCCAGAGCAGAACCCGGCACTTGGCCTTATTGAACCTCATACCATTGGCGTTGGCCCATCGATCCAGCCTATCTAAAATGTTGTGGTCAGTTGTCTTCTAGGTGGCTGCTCTGCACATGTTTTTTCCATTATATTAGTAGTAAACTTAACTGGCAGTTGTGAATCCTTTTGGCACTCCACCCCCACTGCCCCATTGGCAGCTCTTCCTCTCTTTCATGATTAGTGATTGAATAGAATTTGCTGGAAGGAGTGAGAGGGCAGATATCCGGTCATTTGCAAATTGGACCTGATGTGCATGACACTGAAGTTAATTTTGCCAAAGCGATTGATGAATAAAACTATCCTCATGTTTTCCCTTTTCGATTAAAGTTAACTCCTACTTTACAAGCTTATTACTCAGCTTGTATATATCTCAGAGATAATGGTTGCAACTGCTAAGAGCAATTAAACTTCAAAGCTGTTAATAAAGACTCAGCAAGGAGACCCAAAAGCAGGAGAATTTGCAGTTAAGCCCATACAAATACATCCTTAACGAGCCGGCAGTGAGCAGGGATTATGTAGCAGTAACAGCATTTGCCGTACGGAGGATCCCTGCAAAGCCCAGACATAATGGATGCAGGGAGTACAGTACGCAGCCGAATGTTCCAGGATTAGGATTCTGGGATTTTCTTTATTTCTTTTAATAGACACGGCCTTGCCTTAAAGGGTGTAGCTGCAAATCCTTTTAGATAAGCAGGACTCTTCAGTCCAGGATTTTGCCTTGACAGTCATCTGTAAAAAATGTTAGCTGGTGTTTCATTCCAAAATACTGAACAAAAGGCTCGATTCTGCTGTTAGATCTGGGCTTATGAATCATCAAAATCGCATTAACCTATGTGTGTGGGTGGCTAACTGCAGCCTGTGCCCCAGGCTGTTGCTCCATCAGGGCTGTGGAGTCATCCAGAAGGGTGGACAGCTTTGCGCGCCTTCCCTGCCTGCGCTGAGATATGGTCCAAGTGGGAGGTGGATTAACCAGGGCTGGGGAGACTGTAGACCTCCGTGCTAGTTACTCATACCCTACTGTCTGCAACGGGCATCTCTGGAGCACATTTCTTGGGTGTAACTTATTCCTGAGCCTGATGGAATAAATATGGCATCTAAACATCTCCAAGTATGCAGTCAGGAGAGGGGGGCCTGTCATTTACATCTTTCTACTTGCCGAGATACTTGGGCAGAAATTCAAAAGATGTGTAAACTTTTCTGGAAGACTGCTTTGCGTACTTAAAGTAGGAATTACAGCTTCCCTTTTTGGAGACACTGACCAGTTTCACCGGAGTCACCTTCGTTTCTTTCCTCGTTGCCTAGGCTTGTTTCCCCCTTTTGTTTTTTGTGTCTTTGTTCTTTCTCCCATTTCCAGCGGGAACTGTGGAATAGCGTACTAAAATTTACACAGATTTTTAGGAACAACCACTGTTTCTCATACGCATATTCAGCTGCCAGATTTTCCAGCAAGGTAAAGCTTGAAGGAAGCTCTTGAGCCGAGGTACAGAAAGAAGTGATTGTTCCTCGCTCAGTGCCGTTGAGCTGTGGAACTCCTTGCCTCAGGTACAGTGGGTGCTGCAGCCTCCGTGGGTCCGAGGGCATGCAGAACAGCTTCCTGGAAAATGGATTGGTTAGGGATACTAAATGTCTCGGGGAGGTCATGAGCCACAAATTGTTGGAGCCTGGAAGAGCACTTGGGAAAGCACCACTGTGTTTCCCTGTGTTTTAGTTACCGCCAGGGGAATTAGATGGCTCCTTGGTCTGACACCATTACGATAATTTTTATTGCAGGGAACGCCTGCCTCAGATAGATTTTTGTGTGCATAGAGGTTCCTAGGAAATAGCAGTCTGGATTTTCCTGCCTTCTGAGCGGTGAGAGCAGAGTGGGAGATGGAACATGTTAGTATTTAATTACTGGCTTATCAAATGCTTCCTCCTCCTTCCCTCCTCGTTTTCCTCCCAGGCCATACCCGTCATAAATGAATGTGGTGCTCTGTGGTTAACAAGCCCGGTGGAGCATCGCGATCGCACACTGTCCGCCGGCAGAGGCCGAGTCGGGGAGTGGGAGCAAGTGACGGGAAGGTAGCTTTCCCTCTGGGATGGCAAAGGTCTCCCAGGGCAGGGATTCCTGGATACTCCCTTGGCAGCGCGACAAAGATGAGTGAGAAGAAACACCGTTAATGCCACTGCAGGCTGATTAGACAGTAGCTGAACTGGGATAGAAGTGGGAAAGGGGAGGGAAAAAGAATCGTGCCAGAAGACAAAATGGTCCCTTTTTGCCTCTTTACCTGTTTCCAGTGGCTTCGGTGAGGACACCTGGAAGCTGGCCATAAGCCTTCAGCAGGGAGAGAGAGGCAAAGGGGTTAGGAAAACGAACGCAGAGTGCGAGGAAGCCCTTGCTGCCTGCTGGTGGGGCTGCGGAGCGAGGCCTTGGTAAGCCCTCTGCCCTCCCTGTTCACTGCGAAATGTCATGTTCAAGTGATGTTTCCAACTATGCATCTTTCTGTTTGAGTATGTTTGTTCCTGCCTTTCTGCAAACCCTCTCTGGAGAATGCAGACGTTAGTGCGGTTCTGAGAAGCGCAGTGGTTTGTTTTCACTGAAAAGCTGTTCCCCTCCCTCCCTGAAGCAGCTGAGTTCCCGTGGGGGGAGGCTTCCTTCCTCACCCCTTCGATTAGCTGCTCTCTGCGGGCTCTGGATACTCGGCCTGATTCTGTGTGCCGCAGCAGCCGTGGCTTTTCTCTGCTGCAGCAAGTGTTGCCTCCTGACGCTGCCTCCCCGGAGGGATCATTAGCAGGGTGGAGGCTTTTTTCTTTCCTAGAAACAGGAAGAGAAGAAGAGGATGAGAGATGGGAGGCCTAAACAATCTAGAATTAGATTACAGTGTGAGCTCAATGACATCAGCTCCCTTCAGTCTTCCCACCCATTTGCTCTCTCTTGGCATTTCTGTTCCGGCTGATCGGGATCTGAAGGTATCTATAACACCGTGCCGATTCCTGGGTGGTTAACGGGGTCCAAAGGAAAGGCCCAGATCTGCCAGTCCCGCTCTCCACTACTGGGAAGACTAGAGTATAGATAACCGCCCATCGCACTGCACAGGTAGCTTGGTATGTCTAGGAGGCCAGGGAGCACTAGGTTTCAGGGCTCTTCTGAACTACTGTCAAGGGACGTAGTCACCTTGAAGTCTAGTACATGCAAATAAAACCTAAAAGGTAACAAGTTTTGCAGCTTTTGTTGTAAGAGCTCTCTCTTTCTTTCTCTTTCTCTCGCCCCTTCATTTCCTTCTTTGTGGCTCTATGCAGCCACAAAGCTGTAAGTTCATGCAAAGTTCTTCACATGTAGCAAAACTTAAGGTTAAGGCTTGCTTAAAAAAATGTTTTGTTGAAGATGGACCAAAGAAAAAGAGAATGGCTGCTATAGAACTCAGGAAAAGAGCTGTGCTTTCTGGCTGTAAAGCAGTGCTCGTTGCAGAGAGCTCAGTTCTCTTTAACACCCTAAATAAGTCTTGCTCTTTGGCGTCTGGACACGGGGGAAGCTGGCTAAAATGGCCACAGTGCCCAGACCAGCATCTGTCCTGTAATTCTGCAGCTGTGTGTGGTGTAGGATCACGTCTGCTCCCTTGTCCACACATTGGTGACTGCCCAGGTCAGTGTATCTTCTGTGGAGACAGGGATGAGCTTGTGGAACCAATGAGCATGAGGAATGGGACACATTTCTCTTCTCTTCTCTTCTCTTCTCTTCTCTTCTCTTCTCTTCTCTTCTCTTCTCTTCTCTTCTCTTCTCTTCTCTTCTCTTCTCTTCTCTTCTCTTCTCTTCTCTTCTCTTCTCTTCTCTCTTCTTCCTCTCCTCTTCCTCCCTTCTTCCTCTCCTCTTCCTCCCCTCTTCCTCTCCTCTCCTCTTCGTTCCCTCAGAACTTTAGTGCCAGCTACATCCATGGATGCCAGCATGGATCTCCATGGGTGGGAGCCAGCGTGGAGCTCCACCGGCGGGAGTCACAGTTTCATCTGATCACAGCCCAAACCAGTACAGGTGCTGGTGGTTCCCCACAGAACCTGGAATAATGTCTGTGTCGCTCCGTAAACTGCAGCACTCTGCAGCTGGCGCTTACCTTTCTGACCTTGCAGACATCTGCTTACTCAGGCTTCTTGTCTTACTCCTAAAATTACTCTTGCCACAAGCCACGTTTCCCGCCGGTGTGAGAAGGAGCTCCGTGTCTCTGCATGTACGGCGGTGCCTCGATGCTGCCTGGGTGCTATGCAAATGTCTATCTCAGCGGAACGGTTCACTCTGGGGATTTAACCCGTGGACCTGTGCCAGCACTTCTCATTCTGAATACGTGGAGTCTGGGTTGGGGATTTGAATACAGATTTTCTTCCTAAGGTAATGAAACACACCTTAGGTTAAAAAAATGCCTGCAATTAGTGGGATGGCGATGAGGTCCAGATCCCCGTTCTTATTCAAAGTTTGTGGCCAGACTAATCTCTGTGTAGAAGAAATGGGTAAAACTCATGAGGAGAGAGCCAGGAGGTTGTATTTAACGTTTTTGAGCTTCAGGTCTGAATAAGAATAACGAGTAAAACAATGTCGGTTGACTCTGACATAATTAAGTTCTTAGGCAACCACTTTTGCCCTGGAGAACTGTGAAGGTGATGTTCTTCTGTTAGGGTGCAGACAAGATTTGCCAGGTTATCCTGCTGAGGAATTAATACAAATAAGTTCACTGACAGTTTTGATACCCTTCTGTACATCTTCCTGCTTCAGTTTATCCAGACTTCTGCTGTAGGCTGGTGATCACAACTTCATGTGGGGTGAGACAAGCTCAGAATGGAGATATGAGACCTCCAGCATACTCACGGGCGTACTGGAGGGTCCAGCCGCTTTGTTCTGAGCCGATGCCCAGCCGAGACATCGTGGTACTAACACAAATTGTAGTGATGTGTTCTTCAGGTGATGCTCAGATCAAGGCTCAGATTACTCCTGGAGATGCAAGAACCCAAAGAGACACAGAGATCTGTCAAATTAATGTCAGTGGCTTTCTACTTACCCTGATGTGACACGCTGTTACGATTGCATGTGCTCCCCTCGGTGCTGGAGGAGATTGCTGTGCGTTAACGTTACACGCTGTCCCTCGCGTGTGCCTGTTCAGTGTGGCTTCTGTTGTCAGCGAAGGAAGATTCCTCCCTCTCCCCTTTTCCGTTGGTCTCATAGATAGGTACATGTGAATCAGAATGCATATTTCTGTGCATATATTATAATAATACAAACCAGATTGTAAATAGTTTTGCAGCACTTTGCAATAGGTACAATATAAGTCATTATCACTATATTTTAGGTATGTCTTGTAAGTCTTTTATGAAGGGAAATACATTGTTGAGGTAACGACCTCAGGCAAGAACAGTCCCCTTTCCCTTCCATTTTTCCTCCCAATCCAGTTCTAGTCACAGTCCCCTAACCTGGGCGGGAGCGGGGTGTCCTGCGGAACAGCACTAATCCCTGGGGCTTTCCCTCTAAAGGTTGTACTCTGGTTCTGTGAGAGAGCTGTCAGGTTTGGGGCGGGTGACGTTCAGCCTGTGTGTCACTGGGACAGTATTGCAGCTATTCACGGTAGAACCCCCCAGATGCTTGTTTAGATGCTGAAGGCAATGCATTAGGAACTGATGGTGACTGAGTATTATCCAATCAGTTCCTGATGCAGTATCTGCGACATCAAAAACTCTGCACTGGTTTTGGTTACCTCTAATTTTTTCACTTGCACTGTCCCCGTGCCGCACCCCCCCCCCCAAAAAAACAGATTAAACTTTCAAAAT
>NW_010405709.1:41155-61593 GCF_000710305.1 Buceros rhinoceros silvestris | reverse complement strand
CCCCGCCCGCCCCCCCCCCCCCAAAAAAAAGATTAAACTTCAAATGTTGAGGCTCAGCAAGGCCAGTGTACTAGGAAGAAAACTGCTTAATCACACCACTCGGTTTTTTAGGAAGTTTATACGTTTCTTTTATCTAAGAATTAATATTAGCAGGAATTGCTGCAGGTAGCGCTGCTAAAGAGCACTGTACGGCTTGTCCGTGTCTTGCTTTATGCAAAACTGTTTGTTGGCTGAATGGTTTCACATGAGTTAGTCAGTTCTCCTCCTCAGAGACGCAGGAGATGGTGAGGGCCTGCAGCAGGGCCAGGCGGCACGTTCAGTACCAGTGTGAGCTCTGGAGTTCACGGGAAGCGCTAACCTTACGCCAGCTTGTGCGGGCTTTCTGCGTGCAGCATTTTGGCAATGGGAACTACGGACTATCCTATTTCTCACACATTTTCTGGATGTAGAAAACCCACCAGACTGGAACGGCATAATCTGGGTTTAGACGTGAGTGTTGGTGGCTGGCCCCTGTGTTTCCACTGGCTGAGGTGGTGCCAGGTGTGGCTGTCACTTCCTGTGGATCTTACTGTGCAAGGGCAAGTAACACACCACATAAGCAGAATATGGTCATCACAGTCCTCAGATGTCAAGGCTTCTGCTGTCAGCCTGCTTCTGTTGGCAAGAATGCAGCCGGTGGCTTTGCAGGCAGATGGGTGCAGACCTAAAAGAAATGATCTGGAATGCGTCCAACTGTCACTGACTGAATTCAGTCACTTCCCTCCACAGGGGTGCCCTGGCTCTGTCCGACCAGCAGACCGAGGGTCAGCGCCCGCACACGTTGCCGAGGTGAGCTGGAGGAGGAGAGTGCCAGAGCACTGCTTTGACTGGTGGGCGCTGATGTGGGGATTCAGGATAGAGCTCCCTGCAATGTGCCACTCAGAGGCTGATGCATCCACATCGTCCCTGTGTCTCTGCTCCACCAGCTGTTCCCTCCCACCCAGTTCGGAGTGGGTCTCACGCTTAGTCACATCATAGATCTGTTCTAAGATGTATTTAGTTTTATTTTTTTAATTGTAATCAGTGTCTCCTGTGTTTCAATGCCTGATTGAACAGGAATCAAACATTTGACCAAAACCCGTGTTTAGCCAGCAAATGTTTTGTTAGTTTTTCTAATACCTCTAAACACATTATTCATAATAATCAGCAAAATGAAAAATGAATCTTCAGATTCTGATGTGTTCCTATCAGCTGTTACGAGAGTCAGCCCGTAGCTCCGTCTGTGGGTGTATGACAGGAGCACATGCTGATCTTCAGAAAGTCTACATTTTTTGCAAGCTGTACATAAGCCGGTAACTCATTTCGTTACTGCTCCTGTGGTACAGTAGCCACGCAGTCTGCTAGGTCTGTCTGTTCACGTGTTCTGCAGTCTCCGTCCCACAGTCATCTAGAGCTCTATGTTCATTAACCCGAGCTATGGGTGAGGAAGAAAAATGCTTGCAGTGAGTAAGGCAATTGAAAGAACATTTTCCAGGGAAAACCAGCCCAAGTCTGGTGACATCTGGTGACTAATGAGGGTGATAACAAAGTCCGTATAAACACCATGGGCAAACGACACCTTTGCAGCAGAGGTACCTTCATTAGCAGTTACAGCAAGAGCATCACCTCACCAGGGCTGTTTCAGATCGCGCGCTTTTAGCTCAGGATGGTTTTCTTCTAAAATTCTGCCTGAACTTGTGTCA
Organism: Buceros rhinoceros silvestris; assembly: GCF_000710305.1. Lineage (NCBI taxonomy): Eukaryota > Metazoa > Chordata > Aves > Bucerotiformes > Bucerotidae > Buceros > Buceros rhinoceros. The sequence continues at coordinate 59,872 of NW_010405709.1, read as the reverse complement.
CACCTGGTTTTGCTGAGCACCAGTTTCTGTGGGTCAGAGCGAGTCAGGCGCTTTGATCCTCAGTGTGAGGAGAGTAGGTTTTGTCAGACTACAGATGCTCCCTGGAGTCTCACAGGTGAATAAAGCCTGGGGAGATGTCTCTAAGGCCTGGCCATCGGGAGCTTTCAGCCTTAGAACTCTGCTGAAACGAATGGAACTGTTTTATGTCCCCTGGCTATAGATAATCTTTAAGGTCCCTTCCAGCCCAAACCCTTCCATGATTCTAGGATAATATTCCTTTCTGCTGGGTATCCAGGGGCTGGCTAAAGCCATCTCAAGTTACTGGGAATCTTGGGTTGATTTCTGCGTCTTTGGTTGGGCTGTAAGTAAGGAAGCTGCAAGCTCTGCAGTGTCAATAATAATGTTATAATTGTGGTTAAGGAGACGGTGTATTTGTTCAACAGCTTAGGAGAATTATAGGAGAGTGGCATTTAGTAGCAGGGAGGGGCTCTGCTTTCTGTAACACCGAATATACGTTTCATCAGAGCAGGATTTGTGCTTGATTCCTTCGCAGACAGCAAACTCCAGTGGTCTCGGCTATCCAGCCAGAGCCCATGATGACTATTGGGGAACTGGGATGATTTCTTAAATTACTGGGGTTGAATTAGAGACAGAAGATATTACTTTAATTTGCTTATTTATATCGGTATTTCTAATTACATTTTAAAGGTAAGGAAGCGCTAACTGAGAACCTCATAAAGGTAGTTCATGCATCTTGTTTTCCACACATCACATTAGTGCTTAGTACCGTAAACAGGGACACAGATATGATAGCTGTGCTTCTTGAAATGGTAGGTAACCACTTGTTCCTCTTCCACATGTGAACTTCAGCTTTAAAAAAGTTACAAGAATCTGACTGGTTTGAGCTGGGACATTACCAAGGTCATAAACATGGGAAAAATTGATTGCAGTTGTTTTGGGTAATGGAAAATTCGGCGTAGATGGTGGTTATGGTGGAACACTAATCTTTGAACGTGTGACAAGACAGGGATGAAGTGAAAAGTCTGGGCACAGAACTCTGTTTATCTTACGAAACTCTAATGTGAAGGATTAAACACAGAAAGGCCAGTGCCTGCCCTACAGTTCGGCGCTAGACCAACGCTTTCAGAAGAACTTTGACAAATAACATTTCCAGAGGGGCTGACATGAGTTGTGATTTCAGAAAAATGTGTTAATCCAGTTAACCCAGAGACTGTTGTGCTGCTGCAGGATGCTACAGCCAGGAAGCCGGGCAGGGGGGGAGTTACCAAGGCAAGGTCTGGAGTTCGGTGCACTTAACGGCTCGACTAAGGCGTGAGGTTAATCTTGTGTTCCTGGTGCATCTGGATTTTGTGTGCTGCAGCTGTACCTCTTGGTTCTGTAGTTCAGGTGCCACACAGGTCTGCTAAGCCATTAGAGCAAAGAAATTGCTGTGTTTAGCATAATCCCAGATACCACTGTGAGAGAGTTATTAACTGCTCACAGTTGCCAGCTGAGATTAAGCCAATTCACAGCCATCAGGTTAGGCCTGCAAGTGGATTCATGTCAGCTAAGTTCCTTCCCTGAATGCCCTACACAGGAAAAAATGGCGTAATTCCACAGACAACACCTGGTCCTGTGAGGATCTGTCATTAAAACATTCAGGGTCTCTGTGCATCTCCTCTGAGAGCAGTGTTATTAAGCAACGCTGTTTGTTGAACTGAGACCTAGTTTTTTTGGTGATCTTTGGCATGCCCCAGTCTGCTTCGGAACTGATAAAGCAGACTTGTTCTTTCTGGTTCAGCCTCTGCTTCTTTGGCTTTTGGGAATACAATAAAATACAAATTCAAGGGAACTCCCTAAGTTCTGAACGAAAACATATATGTAAAGCATCTAAAGATGATGTACGTGTTTTTGAGCTCCTTACACTTACCTCCTTTTGTGCTCCTGGGATTCTGCTGATCAGTGCTGGCAAACCCGGGCAGCACATCTGGGCAGAGAGCCCTAACCAAGTCCTGCTTTGGGGTTTGGTCACTATGGAGCTCTGTCAGCAAATCTCATGCATTTAGGAGTCAAATGCCAAAACTGCCGATGAGAACACGCAAGACTCAAAGCTGTATGTCCGGGAGACGTTTGATGAAACTAGAAGAAAAGTAGAAATTGTTCTCTGGGAGAAATCCTGTGCCTAGTGCAGCCTTGGAGCATACTGGAGGAGAACGGCTCAGAAAATCCTCAGAAAAACCAGCCTTCTACTGGACAAACCAGAGGCAGGCCTGGCAGGGGGGCTGCTGATGTCCGCTCAGCCAGTTCAGCAGTAGTTGCTGGACAAAAGGAGGCATCAGGAGATACAGAGAGTCCCGAACAAAGCTCCAGATGAATACAGGCAGGACCAGACTTTCTCATCTGTTGCATATCTGTGCAGGTGGAGGAGAAGTTGTGGCTGAAGGAGAAGGTGCGAGAGCGGGGAGGTGTAGCTCTTTTGATGATGCTCGTGGGGCAGGCTACTGAGCACAGCCCTACGGAGAGTTGGATTTCTTGGTGTTTCTTCTGTCTTACCTAAACTGTTTCCCACTGGTGACAACAGAGTTAAAAAACCTTGTGGGGTGAATTCTTGTAACTCCTCTTCTTGCTGTGTCGTTTTTGGCCTGTGGCTTTTCCTCACTGCCGTCCCTGTATGCCGTGCTTGCTATTGTGCAAGTACGGTATGGACCAGGCACTGAAACCATAGTCAGATGGTGGTGGATGGAGGATGCTGGTGGACTGCGATTTTGAACTGTTCAGGCATCCAAATGTGTGTTTGTAGACCTGTGGCAGAAAAGCCTCCAAAGAAGCAGGAGGAGACCATTTCTGGAGAGGGATTTAGGTGAGCATTACTACAACATGGTGTGAGCAGGTAGAGATTAATACTACGAACAGAAAGTACCTGCTGAGGTTAAGTGTCTGCCCAAGGGCAACAGCCATTTTCTGACGTCTGCCTCCTGGCTCCTCTGTGAGTGAGAAGATGCTCCAAGTTTCTGCAAGGTTTGGAGTACCTTTCTCTTTCCTATGGTGCATATAAACCTTTTGGGAGAACAATGGTAATTTTGCTCTGACGCTTGCCATCCTGTAATTTACCTCTATCTCACGCTGCAGAGGCACAGAGGGGACAGAGGAAGCGCACACTGGCAGTCTGGCACTTCGTAATTTTTCATTGCTCGATTCTTCAGCCTTGGTGATCTTTTGACAGAGCTTTCTCCTTCGTTTTAATGAGGTTGTGAAATGAGTGTAAGACTGATTAAAAGAGAGTTTAGAACTTCCAGCTCAAAGATCAAACAACCGAGAGTCAATACTTCTCATACTGAGAAATAATAATTTATAATTTACAATAATAATCATAATTTCTCGTATTTATCAGGTGGATGGAAGTAGGTCATTAGAGTAAGGATGAAAGGCTTCTGAGGAATCCCACAGATGATAATGCAAAAACTGGTATTGATTGCACTGGGGCCCAGATTTTATCCAGAAAATAATAAACACATAAATTGGCGTTGGTGTAATTACCCCAGTTTTATAATAAGATCTTGAAACAGAAGAAAACTATTTCCTCTGTCATGTGTGATATTTTAGTCAATAGAATGGCAGCATTCTGAAGATGGAGGTGTGAAAGCACAGGTAATTCTGGCAGTATGACAAGATAAGAAGTATTTAGAATGATGTCAGCAACTTAAAATATACCAGATGAACCGAAAAAGAGCCTCTTGATGAGAACAGCAACAACAACAACAAAAAAAACCCCTAAACAAAAAAACCCCCATATAAAAATAATCAAGGGTCTAAAATTTTAGATTAGCCTAGAGTGTTCTAGCATCGATTTGAGTCAGTCCTTGGAAAGGAGCTTTGATTTCTCTCTCAGGGCTGGGTTTGCCAGCAGAGCTTCGGCTTGATGCATTTCTTTTTGGATGTGACCTGGCAGGCAGGTTGCGTACTGTCCATCAACAGCGACTGTGGAAATGTGTGGCACCGTCTCGATACCTCTGCAGGGCTTGGGCTGGCTGAAAAACTGAAGACGGATTTAAAATGTTGGAGTGGGATAGTCAGATAAATTTAAAAAAAACAGACAAGGTAACTGATGGTTTTACTGCTCAGCACGTTTTATAGCTTATTAAAACAGTCTCTGTGAAGACATGGGAGACAAGAACAAGTTGGCTTTAATAAATTTAAGGATAATTTATAAGAGTCTGGTTGGGGAAAATGTGTTGGTTCCAATTGCAATTCTGCCTCCAATCCCAGGACTCGTCTTTAAGGCTTGTGTGGAAACAATCATGATATTGAAAAGGATGGGGCTTTGCCTTTGTTTTGAGTGACTCCGGGATATCACCACCGATTTTATTCACAGATGCTGACATGCCAGTTGCACCTGCATGCGCAGTTATCAGCCGAAATCATGGTAGCTGCACATGCTTGCCCTCTTCATTTGTCAATTAACACTTGTCTGAGAAGAACAGATTAAACTCACACCTTTATCTCAGCCTTTCTGTAAATACCAATCTAGAATAAAGGTGGCGCCTGCTGGAAGAGCTGTGCTGGGGAGTGCTGGGAACTGGGAAGTCACAGTGCGAGGCTGTTGTGCGGACTAAGTGTACATCTCCTGTAAATAGGGACAAGAGGGGAGATGTGAAATGAGGAAGTGATAAAAAAGAGTGGGAATCACTTTGGAATTAAAAACCCTCCAGTCGATCCTCTTCAGTGTGGGGTGGAGCGTAGCCGCTGGATTTTGAGGGGCTGTGCGGTGGAAGCTCGAACCACGCCTTTTCCCTGCCTTGATGCCTTGATGCTCCTGCCTGTGCTTCTACCTGATCAGGATTGGCTTTTTGTGCCCTCCTCTGGCAGTGGCACCCCTGCACTTGAAGGCACCAATGTCCTACTCTGGAGCTGGCAGCAGAGCAGCAAGTTCAGAGGAAGATGCAGTTGGGCTTCCCCCATGCCCACAGTGGGTGAGGTGAAACATCCTTACAGCCCAGGTCGATATTTGGCTTCTCAGCAGGACTGGAAGTGGATATGATGGGACTCCAAAATGACAAGTGTTGTCTGTGAGTCCTTCCTCTAGCACAGCATTAACTGAGAAGAACAAAGTCTTTATCTAACTTGCAGCTGAGGTAACAACTGAGACCCTGCTTGCCTCTCTCCTTGCATGAACAGCTCAGCATCACTTTCATGTCCTCTCATGCCAAGTTGTTTTCCTCTCCAGCTTCTAAGTTTTGTTCAGGTGGAGTGAATTTTCCAGAGGTCTCTCTTCTGGGGCAGGTAGGCTCAACTCCTCAGTTCACTCCATTCAGTTCACTGTTCTGTGAAGCACTGAGAAGATAAGTGCACAGTCAGCTTCTTCTGAGCTGTGTTTGCATCATCTGTCCTGTCCTGTTCAAACTGCACAACCTTGCTGTTGCTACACGGTGTAGTTCACAGTGTCATCACCTTTCCAAGAAAGGCGATGAAAATAAAACCATGCGTAGGAGTGGCACAGGATTATTTCTGAGCAGGAGAGACACCGCGATGTTTCAAGAACGTTCAAGAGTTGCTGCTTTCTGAGCCCTAATAAATATTTGTCCAACAATGAATCTGTTGAATGTGGTTCTAGTAAGATGAGCTAAAACTTCACAAAATCAGACAGTTCTAGGAACATTTTAAGTGAGAAACAAAAAGGTGACTTTTTGTCATGCGTGAAGGCCTGCATTGCTGGGAATTCTCTTACCTGAAAGAGAGATGTTTCTTTCAAAGCGACTTATTCTTGCCGCCACTGTGTCCAAAGCCTGATGTGAGAACATTCATCAACCAACCGGCTCTTCAGAGCGTCATCATTTTAAAAAAGCTGAACTCATCCAGTGCTGCCTGAACTAATCCCCCATGAAAACTCAGTTGTCATTCAGGTTCAGTTACCAGTCGGTGCAGCCTGTAAATGGAATATTAAGCCCTAATAGTTGAAATATAACTCCAATACCTTTGTCCTTTTGTATACATATATTTACAATAGTTTTTCATGTCCAGTGGGTTAATTTATGTCATTTTTATGCTTTTGTTTTCAATTTTTGGCTCCTGAAAATGATGAAGAAAAAAGCCTACAGTCAGCTACATGCTATTTAGGCAATTTGGACTGAATTCAGCTCAGCTCAGCAGAGGTGCAGAAGATGAAGAACCATATCCTTTGTAATTAATGTGTACGAAGATGCCAGATTGTAGAATCTCTACAGGTAATTGTGAGATTGCTATAAAGACATCACATTTGCCTGCAGAGATTTCCCAGTCTGCGACTTTTATCCAGGTTGAAGAAGAGAGAGAAATATTTTCTTTCTACTAATTCACGTAAGATTTTGAACTGAATTTCGAATGAGATGGTGAAGAAGGTTCTGTGGTTGAAACACCAGGTGGAACTCCTTACAAGTTTCCAAGAAGACTAGATAACTAATTAAAATACTGTTTGGTGTTGACATTCTACCTTCCCGCTCTGTGTGGATCCCTGTCTTCCAAAGGTCGTGTTCTGGGTGCCCCACAGTCACCTGGGGCTGGATCTAGCTGAAACAGACCACCACCTTTCCTCTAAATCTCTGTGAACAAGCACTTCTGCCCCTGACTCTACTACTTTTTTTCGGTCTCTCCTAAAGCAACAGTAATTTTCCCCGTTCCTTCTCAACATTCGTTCTGGTTGTAATCAAATGACAGGGTTTTCTTTTCTGTACACGTTTCTCTCTGCCTTGTTGTTGGTGTTGGGAAAGAAAGGAGAGAAAATCTTTAGAGCCTCCTCCAGCCATCATCACCGCTACAGCCCCACAGAGGTTCTTGGGTAGGAACCTTCTCTCCCCTTCGGTCACTGTAATTCTCGTCTCGTTTATGACTCTCCCACTTGTTGTGTCTTGTTGTGCATTTAAATTGGGCGTTCTTTGAGGCTCAGATTATGAATAGACTTGTACCGTGCGGGTGTTTAGAACAAGGAGAAAACACAAACGGACGAGAGGAGATTAATCGTGGACTGCATCATTTCCATCGCTTACGCTACTTCAGACAGTAAGCACAAGAAATCAAGAAGGAAAAAACCTACTTCAGCCTACTTTAATACTCTCATTGTGAACAGCAAAGGAGGCTCTAAACCCCCAGATTAATTGACTCAGTTCTGGGGCAGAGCTTCCCTTTTAAGAGGTTTGTTTTATGCCAGCTTTAAGTGATCCAAAGAAGTTGAAGGATGAGGAACGGATCTTTGGTGTCTTTTGCTGTGAAAAATCTTTAATGTGCTTTAGAAGGAGACTAAAGACTCTATTCACTTCCCTTTGTCTTTTGGAAGTCAAAGGATGTTTTGTACCAAATTCTTGAAAAATCTGTGCAAAAAAGCCGCCGTGAGATGTGACTCACAGGGATTACTTTTACAGTACAAGCAAATGAAAACCAGCTTGTGTCCTTGCTAAGCAGATTACTGGGAGAGGTTGAAAAGGTTCTTTCTAGAGAACAACTCATTCTCGTAATTTTTGTAATGCTGCTGGGAGTGACCACACAGAGCCACATTTCCCCCTCACTACGCTGTTCAGCATCAGAGAACTCAGCTTGTGTTTTGTAGACAGAAATGGGGGTTACGGACCATCTCTGCTTCAGGCTGTTGGTCAGCCTGTCCTGTCTGGTGGGTCCCCAACACGTGCTGCCCCCCACCCCAACAGCCACTGGGCGGCTGGAGGTGCATCGGACCAGCCACTTGGTTCCTTTCAGCACAGCAACTTCTCACATCGGCAGAAAGACCTTTATAGAGTGAGCGGATGAATAAATATGTAGCAGGGAAAACCCTGCTAAATGCAGTATGAAGTCTGGCCTCTCTTGCTGCTGCTGGCTGCGCCGCCTGCCTGGGGGCTAGGGTTTGACTTACCCTGCCTCAAGCAGTCAGAGAAAACCCAACCGACAAAACCTGCACAACACCCCCCTTAGTCATTCAGTCCGTTCTACCATCTGAGGAGGACAGTCGGGCAAATTCCATCTGAAAGGGAAATAAAAATGCAGACTGAAAACTCTGGTGGGTCTTTCAAGACAGTGAAATCAACTATTGTGTGTCCCGGAAAAAAAATCACAATGAGCCGGGAGACCAATCTGTTGCTGCATCCCTTTGATATAAGGAAAGAAATAACAGGGCTTTGTATGCTGATTCACTCGTAAGCACAACGAGTAACTTCATCCTCAGGCTCCGAAACCTTCTGATGTTGTAGGTAATTAATACCGTTAGTATTTGCCACCCGGTGACCCGGAGGGCGTGGCGCTGGAAAAATCATCGCCCCAAAAGTGCAGATTTGGGTGTGCTTCGTGACGAGTTGCCCTCGGCGGGGTGGGCGGTGTACCCTCGCTGCTCTAATATTTCGGGTGGTGTTGCGAAGTGCCTTTCTCCTGTCATTTTACTCGGGCGGCGAGGGACGTAGAAACTTGCCCAGGGCTGCCGGTGCCCTGGCTGTTATTTCCCGATGATCTACAACAATGGCTATTCGGGAACAGCTGGGCCGTGTCTCCTCCAGACAAAGCCACCGTGGGGCTGAAACCTCCCATTGCTGAAGCATAACCGTTTCCCTGGTAACGGTTAACTAGCACGTGTTTTATTGTTTCAAACTGCTTTCCTGGGGTATTTGCAGGTGGTAGAAGATGCTTTCGTAAAGAGGGGTCGTAACCTCATGAACTTTCAGATGTTGCAACAAATTGGGGGACAAAAACATTTTTTTTCCTTTCAAATGGATTAAGTAAATCTTATTATATAGCCTGTGCGAGACAGCTGTAACTCACGGTTCCATTCTGAGCATTGTATCCAGATGCTGATACAAGCATTTCTGCTGTCAAAATTTTGTTTTCGGAATGTGAATTAAGACCATATTGCAATGAGGAGATTTCAAAGAAACACAGCGAGAACACGCAGACGTTAAGATTACTGTGACTTTCTTTTGTCCTGGGTTTGTTTTAGCTGTGGATTTTTTGCCTGTACGTATTTCTTTTGAATTTGACATTTCACCGATTCATCTTAAAAATGCACTTGGATCTACTCGAATTCACAGGCTGGTCTGGTAGATCTCAGGGTAAACACAAAATTAGCTGTGACCGTTAAAGGGAGGTGACCATGAAAGAAGAACTCAGGTTGTGTTCTAAGTTGGGAAGTACAGCAGTACACACAGAGATGCGGAGTGTGCGTTTGTACGTGTAAGCAGAATTTTGGAAACAGGAATGACATCCTCTTTTTTTTCCTCGACCATCATGAAAAGTGCCCTTAAAACGTTCTTTCTGCATTCATCAAAAAAAAAATGTTCTGTGGGACACAGGAATGTTTTGTGTTACAGAGTTGTTTGTTAAGAGGAGATGGTCCCTGGACAAAAGAGTGATGAGTAACGTGTGACATAGGATAAAAGTGTGGTGAGATTTTAATAAATTCAGCAAAATCCATTCATAATCTACTGGGATGAAGAGAGAGCTCCCTCTCCTGTCTGTTCGATAAAATTTATAGAAGCTGTTTGCATGTTGACTTTGGCTAAGGTACAAATAAAAATAACGTTTGACTGTCATGCTGTGAAGCTTTAATCAAAGGCTGGTGTTCTCCCCTCTGCGGAGGGTGAGCGGTGGTCAAACCCGGCCCTCTCCTGCTTCTGAGACATTCTGAAATGGTGCTGGGGTTGGCAGGGTGGCGTCTGCTTGGAAGAGGTACGGCCTGACAGCAGACGACCTGGCTGGTACCGTGCGCTCTGAGCGACACCGAGCTTCCCGAGCTTGGACCAGAAGCTGTCCTGATCTTAACAAGATTCACTCTCAACCTGGAGGGCAAGTTCAAGCCCTTAGGATTGCGGTTAACAATTAAAGTTTTTCATTTTATTTCTTGGTGGCTGGAGAACAATGCAAGTATTCGGGGCCCTCATCCGTGGAAAGTATTTAATGACGGATTTTCTAGGTACAGGTTTCTCGAAGGTAAGTCTGTGGTAGGTGCTCCTGGGGCAGCCCATCTGCTCCCTTTGTTAGGAAGCACATACCTAACGCGTAGCTTGGATACCCTGGGCTGTGTGCCTTAGCTGGGTCCTGGGCAGATGTGGGGAGAGCAGGGACAGAGTTTCTGCTGCCCACAGCGGAGCGATTCCCCAGGATTTACGGCTGATACATGGCAGTGAGGGGTTAGAGGCTGCTGGTGACTGAATCATGTCATTGCAAGGAAGCACCTAAGTCCTGTTAATACCTGCCTGAGAACAGTAAGTCATTCACTGCAATGCAAGTGGGAACAGACCGTGCTTTTCCTAAGACTGGTAGTGTTTGTGGCGCTTTATCAAAACACCAGTTTTTCAGTTTGTAATGGATTTTTTCAGAGGAATGTGGTCATTTACGAAGAGTTAAAGTAGCCAGGGTGACTTGATGGGATGGCTCGCTCTTGTTTTGTCTGTGATCTTACTGCAGGTTCCCTCCTGTTCCTGTCCTTGAAAGGGTCTTTGCTTCTCTTCCCTCTGTTCCACATCACACCTTTGCTACAGATACTTGTTTTTGTATAGGTGGCTCAGTCTCTTTGGTGGGTGTGTCGTGGCAGCAAGAATCCCTCATCACTAACTCATGGCATGGCCAGTGTGTCCCTGCCCTGAGCCCTAACTCTGGCAAAGTCCTTCTCTCGGACCTGCTGAGGCAGAGGGGAAACGGCAGGAAAACAGCTCCTGGGCCACAGCCCCAGGGCTTTGCAGTCAGCTCCTGGAGGAGCCCTTGCGGAGAGCTGTGGGGAGGGGGAGCTCGGTACCGGCCAGAACTGAGCCCCGGGCAGGAGGAAAGGTGCCTCTGTAGGGCCTTGGGTTTGTGCTGAACAAGGGGATGGGAATCCCACTGTCTGCGAGGGTATGCCACTCATGCCCTGACGCGCTGGGTGGGTGAGAACGCTGCTCCGTTTTTGCTCAGATCTCAGAAACACGTTGCTGAATGCCTGCCTTTCCGCTGGCTCGTGGCTGACCTGCGGGAACACGAGATCCAGTGGAGCTTTCGGACAGACACCTTTCCTGTCAGGATCTGTGCGTAACAGCCGCAGAGGTTGGAACTGGGGAATGGAAACTGATCTGAGGCGAGACAAGGTAGAGAGAAACAGGTTGCACGCTCTGCCTATTCCCCCCTCCGGTGTTTGGGGAGGGGGAATCGTAAATAAATTAGTGTGTGAATAAATTAGCCACATTTCAGGATTTCAGGCCAAAATTTTTGCTTTACAGTGAAGATTGAAATGAGAATGGAAGAATGATCCTTGTTGTTCAAGCTTTTAGTACACAAACCCGGTAGAAACATTCTGAAACACAGACAGCCCTGAGCTGTGTTCTGCAGGAGCATCACGTCGGTTATGGCTTTGCCTTGTGACCAAGGTGATGTCAATTAATCAGGAATTCTAACGAGGGCGTTTTCAGCCACAGACTTGTTCTGCTGCAGGTGATCTGGCAGCAGAGTAACCAAACCAAATGTTTGCGTAGTCCCCACGCTGCCTGCCCATGACTCTGTTTTGCTGCAAACCGGGACCCGTTCCCACCCCTTCCCCACTTAGTACCAAAGTAACTTCAAGTCTTTTCTAAAATGACTTTGATTCCAGACATAGCAATGAATCCACATTAGGTAAATTATCTTCTCTAAACATCAAAACTCAGTTAAGCTGTTTCATTTTTCATAGTTCTGAATAAAAAGCAACTGAGGCAATGACAGAGGCTCGAGTGTTGGCAGTACAAAGGGTCGTATCTTGCTGTATAATTACTACCTCGATTCTAACTGTTGAAGAGCAGCTGCTATCTGTGGGCACCAGTTTAGGACTAAAACGATGCTCTTGTTTAAAAAAGGAATTGACATTATTGCCGGGAGGGAAGCATTTAGAGTATTTACAGTGCTGCAGCTGTGATTAACGACAGTGCCTGTCACATACACACAGCAACGCTACATTTACCAGCAAGCTCCCCCCACCCTCCAGTTTAAAAGTCCGGACTTACCAGTAAACACGGGTACAAGCGGTTAACCTTTTATCCGCGTTTCTCCAGACTTCAGCATTGCTTTCAGGGCTGCTCGCTACCGTTTGGAGTCACTTTAGGTACTTCTGCACTGGGATAGATGCTGACTGGAGTGAGCTTGGAAAAGACTGAAGTGAAAAGCGCGGTAAATGCTGCTTTACCTCAGACCTTCCTGCCTTTGCTCACAGTCCACCACAGCCACTTTGCTAAAGCTTAGTAATCTAAGAGGAGATTAATTTTCCCCTGCCCGCAAAAGAAGGCGAGTGGAGGGGAAGAGTCCTCTCCTTGCTCTCAGATCCCCTCTGAGGTCCCCAAACCGCGGTGCTGACACCGCCACGGGGGCACAAATTCTGAGGGTCAGGCCTACTGTGCCGCCGGCTGCTCCCAGGACGTCAGCTTACAAGTTGTTTCTTAAACAGAAAAGCGCGCATCTGCTCCTCAGAAGTTTCGGAAGCACCAGCAAGGGAGCCGGGAATTACAAGTGGAGTACCGGGTTTCTATAGGAAGCAGCCTGGCAGTCCCCACTTTGTTATTCACTGGATACGCAGAGTCTTTTTGACAGTCCTAACCTTCTAAACTATAGGTCCTGCTGAGCCCAGCGTGAGTCAAACGCTGGGTACCATCTGTCAGAGCTTTAGGGAGGTTTTTTCTTTCCTCTCTCCTCCTTTACTACAATCTGCTAAGAGGGGTGCGGAATAGAAGTTGCTTTTCTACACTTAAATGAGAAAGTAGGAAAATTCAATATGAAGCGTTAAAGGAATCCTGCTGTTCCCAAAAGACTCAGGAGGCACTGAGCAGGAGAACAAATTATTCTGTGTTCCTGAAGATTTTAAAAAACAAGTATAAAACAGGAAGTGGGGAAAAAAATCTGAAACCCTGAACTGAGAAGATGTTTTTGAAGAACGAAGCGATATGAAGGGTCATATTAGTGGGAGTTTGATGCACAAGTTTGGAGCTTTCAGCCATTTTCCTGAAGAAACTCTCTTAAAGGATATTCCAAATTTCTGGCTGATGGACATTTAATAAGAGGAGCTGGCGGAGAAGCAATGCCCCCCCGCTGCAGGGTAACAGCATTACCAAGGGGACGTTTTTCTGTCTCATTAGTTTATATTCAGCCCTAAATCGGCACCTGGTCTGAACTTGGTCAAAATTTGCTGGCACTTCAGAGGCACAAAGCAGTCTTTCACCTTAACGGTAACTAGCGGTTCATCAGAGCAGGGGCACTGGCAGGTTAGCACAGCTGTCCGTGCACACAGGCAGAGAAGAATATCGCAGAAGAAGCGTCCTGATTTTCCAGAGCCGTGGGCTGTGGGAGAAGGTGGATCTGCAGCTCCCTGCCTGGCTCTTCAAGCATGGCCACCCCAGCTGCGTGGTGCAGCAGGTACCCACACCTCCCACCTGCACAAACGCCTCTCCTAGAGCCAAATTCCCACAAACCACAGCAGATGCTGATGTGTAGGAGAAAGGGATGGAAAATTGTTTCATGTCTTTGATTTTTGGGCTGGTCGTCCACCAGCCCGTGTCTTTTAGGGCAGCCGTGGGACTGAGGTCGTTTTGTGTTAGATGCTGCGGTGTCAGCTGATTAACTCCGTACCAGTAACACGAGCCTGTATGTCGGAGCCGTTCCTGGGGGGACAGTGAGGGGCTTTCTTGCCTTTTCTCCCGCTACTGTGTAAACTGAAGGAGCTGTTTTGCCTGTGAGAGACTGGCTGTGTGAGTCCACCCGGCCCTTTGTGTCGACAGTGCTCAGTTTTCACCTGAAGTGAATGGAATCGACCATAGAAAATGGGTATATAATTGTGCATGAATTTTTGTTCAAGGTCTGAATTTTAGAAGGCAGGAACACTTAAATATCTTACAGCATGCCTGGGTCTCCTTTTACTGTATTACGATGTTCTGCCTCTGCCGACTGCCATCCTGTTGTTTCAGTTTGCGTTTATTTAGCGGAAGGACACGTGGCTAACAGTGAGCACAGGCCGAGCAAGTCCCGAGGCAATCTTAGCGTCCCCTTACAGTTCCCTTAGCCACAGCTACTCTACAGCGCCCGTTTCATTTTAACGAGCGTTTGATTCTGGGCTCATTGCAATTTTAAACGCAGGCAGGTTGGCTTGATACGCTGGCAGGCGCTCGGGCTGGGGACGCGGGCGGGGAGGTGATCAGCTGGATTCGGCAGTCGGGCGTTCCCTCCGTCTCTTCTTGTGAGAAGGGCCAGTAAAACGTATCTTCTGGGCGCGAGCTGGTACAAAAGGCGGTTGTGGTGTGCGTCAGCGTACATGAAGAAGCAGCTTCAAGGGCTCATGTGTGGGCGGTTGTAGCTGTAGATGTTGTTGTCTTGGGATGCCAGCTGTGATGTATGACTTGAACTGAGCACGTGGTGATGTCACAACTTGCTCAACATTAGAAGGCTGTCGCAGTTGTATGTAAAGTACGTATGTTTACCGCTTCCCACTGCAGTTGTAATCATTCTCCTGGCGTGTGCTTGTTGCAGTGACACACAAGGACAAGCCAGAGCTGATTCCCTCTGTGTCTGGGGCTGGGTGAACCCTGACGGGTAGAAAGCCCCTTTCCTGAGGGACTTCGGTCTAAGCCGGCGGAGCTCAGGGAAAGCAGGAAAGGAAAGGAAGGAGAGAGAACAGTATGGACAGTGAGCAGCGTGGTACCGCAAGTGTCCAGGCAGAGCTGATGTTTTTAATTACCGATGTTGCTGTTCTCACCATTAATCTGTATTTTTCACAAGCGATGCAGCGTACAGCGTGTGTTTTCCCACCGTGTTCTAGTGCTGCGTTAGCAGAGCGATGCTGTGCTGGAGTGTGAGTCTAGGGCTGCTGCTCCTCTTCAACCACTTGCTGAGCAGCATTTACATTTACGTATTTCCTTGATGAACTGTGCGGTGTGCTGGGCTGTGCGTCTCATCCCAGAAGCGCTCCTGGCCACATCTCTTCCAGAAAGAGCCTCCCTGGTTGTTTAACTGTGGGTGAGCACAGTGTCTGACTGGCCCGCTCTTGCAGATGGATGGTGAGGGAGAAACGCACCGTCTCCAGGAAGGCAGCGACTGCGCGACGGTGAGCCAAAGCAGGAGCCTTTCTCCCCGCTCCGCAGGCAGCGCAGCTGCAGAGAGCCGCAGCACCTGTGCTCTGCATCCTCCGGCTGCGCTGTGCCCTCCGGAGCTGTGGCCAGCGGGCTCCCGGGGGGATGCTGGGGCTCTCTAATGGAACAAGAAGAGCTGGGAGTGCAGAAGATGTGCACTTTCACAGCAGCTGTCTCTCGCTTCTTAAAAACCGTAGTTATGAGGTCAAATCACATTCTTTTGATGTAATTAATAAAACTGTGTGAGAATTAGTCACACTTGAGCATGCCAGGCTCCATTTGTGAGAGAGCAGAGCTCCCCTTGCTCAGCTACTGGCTCGGCGAGGCTCTCATCAGTCAGGCAGTAAAAATTTGTGTGAGCATTTTGAAGCATTTAAAGCAGCCTAGCAGTTGCTCCAGGATCTCCAGGATTTCACGGATATTTAGTAAGCGGCATCGACTTTCCTAAGCTAACATTTATATCCCGTCAGGCTTGCTGGAGGTGCCTGGGAAGTGCTCTTCATTTCCTCTCTTGGCAGACCAGAGGGACTTCAATTTAAAATAGTCATTTAGAAGAGCGGCTCATGTTGGTGAAAAGGACGACATGCGAAACGCGGAGTGTTTGAGCTCCGGGGATACAAATGCTATTACGTCTGAACAACCTACAAACGGGTAAATAGCTGCGATTTTAAAACCACTTTAGTCTCTCCTTTGTTACAGGAGAAAACTTTTTGTGCTGCTGTTGCTCCACAATGTCTTTCGAACTTCCTGGCTCTCGTGATTGGTTTGGCACGGTCAGTTTTGCTTTAGTGTGGAGTGAGTCAGCTGCAAACCTGAGGGTAAGGCACGTCATTGCTGATCAAAGTCTGGATGATTTGCAGACTAGAAATTCACAGTGAAACAAAGCAAACAACTGCATCCAAATGGCAGGACCTTCTAGAGAAGCTGGGATGGTTATGGGTAGAAGTGCCCCGTTTTTATGTCTTCAGTGTCATAAAATGTAATGGAGTGATTAAAATGAGGAGGGAGGCAGATGAACTAGAACCCTTAATAACAGCCAAACCGGCCTGTGTTGTAACTAGGGGGTGAGAGCAGCCCTGTGGGCTATCAAGAGCCACAGAATCGTTTGGGTTGGAAGAGACCTTTAAGCCCATTGAGTCCCCCCGTTCCCCAGCACTGCCCGGTCCCCCCTGCCCCCTGTCCCCCAGCAGCACCTCCACACGGCTGGGAAACCCCTCCAGGGATGGGGACTCCACCACTGCCCTGGGCAGCCTGCGACACGCCTGCACAACCCCAACAGGACAGAAACGGCTCCTCAGGGACAACCTCAACCTCCCCTGGGGCAACTTGAGGCTGGTTCCTCTTGTCCTGTTGCTTGATATTTGGGAGAAGAGACTGACCCCCACCTTGCTCCATCCGCCTTTCATTTCTTAGGGGTTGTGGACTGAGGAAGGTCCCACAACTGTTACTGTACGTGTTGTGTTTCCTCAAAGGATGGCGCAGTTTGCAGCACAGATTCCAGTAGGTTGCAGCATATTGTTTTGTATGAATATTTTTTTCCCATCTTCATAAAAAAGAAGATGATGGTAATGGAAAAACTGCTCATCAGGGCAGCTTCCTGGTCCCTGAGTTATAGAAGGATAGGGCTGGCAAGCACCAGGATTCCTGCTCCCCGAGGGGCTGCTGAGGGCTAGGATGTATCTTCTCGTCACTTTGTGCTCTTCATGTGTCAGCTGATTTCAGGAGAAATACCAAATTATCTTCCTTTTGCCAGATCTCCTTCCCCACGCTGGACAGGCCCATTTATTACTATTATATTAGAATTGTGGGAGGCTCTGAGGCTTCTCTTTAAATTTTAAATACTCCAGGAAAGCCTAAGTCCCGATCCCATAGGCATTAATTTGAGCGGCGTAACTGCCATTGATTGAGTGCGCCTTGAGGCCTCATGCTCTATATATCAACTCATGTTTGTAGAAGGCACAAAGTGAAAATACCTTTTCTGGAAAAATACACCAATGTGTTTTATAGCTAAAAATCACACCTCAGAGCTGACTTGGAAACTAGTTGAGTCCATTTTTGTGTAAATATTAAAACAAGTTTCAGAAATCCTTTTAGATTGCAGTCTTCATATATGCCAACAGAGAGTTCTGAGTGCTCTACAAAAGGAGAGTTATCGTCATTCCTAAAGTCATTGAACGGGTGGTTAACGGGATCTGAAAATTCACTGACAGAGTAAAGCACGTTTCTGTGCCGTTTCTGAAGCACACAAACCAGATGTTTGTCATCACACGTGTGTCACCCGTATCCCTCAGCCCCGCGTGCTTTATGGGACTGTGCGTCTCCCTGCGTGCCCCATGGCAGCGGACAGAAGGCTGCTGTTAGGAGCTCGGGGTGATTAAATTTACACACGGCTGGGGGAATTTACACCGATGTTTGACTCGCAGTCTTATGCAAATTACTAGCATCCAATTTGGCAGAAGTAAAGTTACTGACCTTTCAAATGTTCATTTGCCTTCCAGTGTCCAGGGGGATCAATATGGGCATTGCTGGCTGTGTTTTATTCCCCTGCATAATGCTCTGGAGTGGTTTGAATTCCTCAGCTCCTTCCCGTGGATACCGGGAGATATTTTTCACTGCGTATCAGGAGTTACTGATTTCTGATAGACTGTGACATTTGCTCGTGCTTTGTCTTCCATGAATTGCTTAGTCCTCTTTAGGAAAAAATGTCCTTAATTAAATAATGGTGAGATAATTCTCTTTGCATATAACTTTTAATCTTGTGATTTTCTCTGGAAGGGTCTGAAAAATTGAAGAATTTTGAGAAGAAACTTCTTCAGGTGGTCTCCTTCCAACAGCCTGAAATTCTCTCTAGTATTTTTCTAAGTGCCCTGGAGATAGGAGCCTTCCTGCTTCACTGGTCAATAGAAGCCGGTTTCTAGTCTGCAGCCATTGAATACACAACGTCAAGTGACACACCAGGCACTTACACGCTCCCTATTGGGCTTCTATGAGTAAGATGGAAAGGAGATTTTAACAATTTGAAGACATACTAGTCATCTCACCTAAAAGCAGTCATGAAATTGGGTAAGGGTAGTTTTCATAACAAAGTGTGGGTCGTCTGACTCTTACAGCAGTCCAGTTAATAAGCTATTGAATGGGGTAGCCGAGAGAAAATAGTGCCTTCTGGACCATTCGGTAAGTCCCTCTCCCATATCCCCTATTTTGACCCGATGAACCTTTTATTCGAATTTAGTCAATCTCGAGTGTCAGTTATCCATTTTCAATTCCAAACTTGCATCTTAATGTGTTGCACGGTCAGTGTGGCCAGAAAGGCGATTTCCCAGTAACAGGAGGACTCATTTCTGAGGTAGCTATAGTTACCAAACACCCTTTTCAGCAGACAAAATGTCTTAGACGAACACGGTCTGACGAGGATGCTGATTTCTCTGTCTGACCTTCCCCAAACTGTGGGGCAGACTTGAGGCTGATAGGAAGCACCCCGGTTCGTACCACCGGCTTTGGCAGCAGAGAGCAGCTGAACCCCTGCTCTGTCTAACGTAGCCATTGCTTACAATTCTCCTAACACGGGCTGTACCGCTTTGGCAGTTACTCTGTAATAACAGCCCAGGCAGTAAGAACCAGGTTGAAAAGAGAAAATCTGCAGAGAGAGGAAGAAAGA
>NW_010405709.1:37099-41081 GCF_000710305.1 Buceros rhinoceros silvestris | reverse complement strand
AAGAGTGTGCCCTATCTAGTAACTGAGTAACACAGACTAGAACTAGCAGTGAGGCTCTTTTATGTCTTCCCTGTCTTTCATGAACTCCCTGTTTTCCCTGTGATAATAGAGCCAAATCCTTCCAATACGTCTTGTTTCAGTAATCTCTGATGCCCAGTTTTACTTCTGCGAATCCGTGGACATTAATTTGCTATTAACAGCAATGTTGCCTGCTAGAACACATGATGTGCCAGAGCAAAATAACAGGAGCAAGTTATTAACACTTCAAGGTTGACCCGCCCTTTATCCCAGAATTCATCCTGTATGTCTTCTTATTGATCTGACTCATGCAGCTTTTTGTCACCTGGGAATTACCAATTCAATGCTTTATTTGACCATTTATCTCTTTAGCAAAATTGTTGCAATCTCTTTGACCTTTTAAAATGTTTATGATAAGGTGTTTGCAGTTAATTGTGCTCATAAAAGAGTAAAGCTCAGATCAGGTCTAATATGTGCAAGGAGCCAACCAAGACTTCCGTACAAAAACACCCTAAGCTATAATGCGAGAATTTAATTTATTTGCAATACAATTAAAAGAAACAAAAATTTCCTATGCCAGGAGGACGGGTACTAGGGACAGCAACTCATCCTAAGACCAGAAAAGTATCACTGCTCTAGTCTCAGTTCCTACTTCTTCCTTTGTGAGGGCAAGCCACAAATTTTAGACCAGGCTGAAATGATCTTGGAGTAGAAATGTGTGTTGAACCTGCAGTTTACAGGTAGGTGCACACTGTTTGCTATTGATGCCGGCCACGGGAACACCCGCGTTCACATTAGCTAAGCAGTAACGTCACTGTGTGCCGTTCCAGTCTGTGGAATGGAGAGGGCACGGTATAGCGGTCACAGAGTGACAGGTCAGGCTTGTCAAGTGTGTTACTTCTGGCAATGCCTTCCCAAGGTCGCCGTCACAAGGTGCCCCAACCCTCCATCCAGTGGCTCTGGCCCGTACCACCAACCCATGTCCTCAGACACCACACATCTCCACCACCTTCCAGTCCCAACTCGCTCAGCTTTCTGCAAATCCACGATGGCGCTGGCCCCGCAGAGGCAGGGCTGCAGCTGGAGCCCTCCCGCTGCAGCCCTGCATGTTTGGCAGCCGGGGTTTCTGTAACCATTCCATCTCCCAGGGCTGTCTGCGTGCCGCAGAGGTCAGCACAGCCCCTGCCTCAACCCACACTCGGCCCCTAGAAGGGCCCATCGCGCTGGGTTTGGCAGCACCGCTTATGATCTCATTTGAGGCACCCCAATAAATTGCTGCTCCGCTATAAATCTGCATCCTGCCAGCAGAATTAATGAGGTCACCCTGATTTCCTCAGCTGCTGCACTGGTTTGTGCCTCCTTCCTTCCGTGGCTGAATATGGCGATGTGGAAATGACTGCGCTCACAAAACACTGACATTATGGAGTGAGACTGGGAAAAAAGTGAGCTCACTGGCAGAGCTGTGTGAGGTTCCACGAAACAAGACAAAAACCTCACCAGCACCAATACTGTGGAAAGAAAACCAGTCCCTCAAGAATCCTTGAATTATTTTCTTAACTAGTGAAACATTTGTATGTGTGCTCACGAGCGAGGAACTCGACAAGTCTATTTTTGCCGTGTCTGTCCTACTTCTCACTCGTTATCGGAGCAAACGGCTGTTCGGCGGCTGTTCCAGCTGTGCGTTTCCCACAGCTAACCGAGCACATGGTCAGGGCACTTCCCTGCAATTTTCAAGGCCTCCCTTTAAATGATAAGGCCCGAGGTGCTGGGCTTAGTCACATCTGCTGCTTTCCTGGAGGTCAATCAAACAGTTCTGCATTCAAGAAGTAATGGGGTCTTACAAAGGAAAACAATTATTTCACTTGAAATCTATTGATCTGGTTCCTGTGGTTCATGTGGTGTTTTGGGTGCAGAACAGTTGCTTGAAACAATTTGAGATCAATTCAAGTGTAACTGAATCAATAGATAACCATAACTGAAGTGCACTGCTCTTGTTTTTTATAGGAATATGGGGGTTTGCTACAACAGTAATATGAGAATGCGGAGAGTGATCAAAACAGAAGGTTGAAATTAGAAGCTCTTATGTAGTAGCGACAAATACTATTTCCAGCATCCAATTTCAGTCTAAAGGAAAGCTGAGCCATGAACAGTGCGATGAAAACAGTGATGTGGTATTTTGGAAAGCGTTTTTATAACAGCTTTCCGAAGAGCTGGGCTCATCTCTTTTCGGTTCCGAGCATCAAGCCATCCTAAGCTACATTTGCTGGTTGTAAGATACTGTACAGATTGTTGCCACCTTTAATTAATTGTGCTTCACGAGGGCAAAACTTGCATTTTTAAATTTCGTTCCCTTCACAGTAAAAGCTGGTGCTGGAGCTCCTTTCTCTTTTGCCACACTGTTTTGATTTGACTCGTTTTTCCCTTTGCTCCCGTTCTCTTTTCTGTTGAGAGTTTATTGAGGCAGAAAATTTCTGACCATTCAAAAGAAGTCTGGAAACAATGGATGAGGAAAGGCAATCGGGGTATCAGGAGATGTATTTTGACATTAACTCTTTGTCTGCTGCCCGAGGACTGGCTGACAACAAAACGGATGGAGCCGGGGAGGCTTTTGTTAAAGCAGTTACTAAACATTCCACATAACCGTGTAGTCCTGTGCTGAGGAAAACACTGCTTTGAAAATCTTTCCTGTAGAACGCCAGATGCTGGTAGAAGTCTGGTGGACACTGAACTAGGCCAGTTTGCTTGCAGCTCTGTAGAATGTGTCTACAAATTAAAAAAATTCTGGAGGGGCTCTCCAGGATGAAGATCATAATGAATTTTCAGAGCCCCCGGTAGTCATGACTAAAAAGTGACAGGCAAACAGGTTAAAGTCTTGTTATCCCTTTCTGAAATTCATTTCGGTTGAGAAGAAGAAGAAGAAGTGCTTTTGCATCTCGCTGCTTTGCAAATGGTTTAGTCACACAAATCTTGTCTTGTGAACTGCCTTGAGCAAATTCAGGGAGATGCTTCGGGTACCCTTAAGAATTCAGCCAGTCATTGGGTCTTGCCTAAACTTAACCGATTTCAGCAAAATATTCTCATGACGACAGCAACATGGATGTTGGGTAGACAAACAAAATCGGCCCCAGAGTCTAGTGCTACTGTTGCTCCCCCAAGCTTCTGCCATTCTTGTTTTCTCTGGTGCACTAGGACTTGGGCTGGCTCCTCTGCTGTTGCCCAGTTCACTGGTGGGAGACAAGGCAGAGCCAGCGACAGGATCCTTCGTACAATCTCTGCTACCAAAGTGAAGTGGTCATGGAACAGGTCCCCAGGTACTGGGTTCCAGAAGGGATGGTACAAATGGTTGAACCCGCAGGGGCTGCCTTAGGGGAAGAAGCTCTGGCAAAGAAAGTCCTTGAACAACAAATTGCTGGAGGCTGAGCTATGTCTGCTGTATCATCACCCTTTCCCGGTGGCATCTGCTCTGGGCCACTGCCAGAGAGGGACTTCAGGTTTAGTCTAACTGTTTTGGCCCTGTTTATATGTGGCAGTCCCTAGGAGAAGCTACCGGTGCTGGGCAGCGGCCAGGAAGGGCTTCCTGCTCTTGTAACCTGAAACGAGGGGTGCGGTCTGGTAGCTACTACTGATAGCAATCGGACTCTCCCTGGGTTACACCAGATGATGCAACTTGCAGGAGATTGAAAGGAGTTCTTATAATGCGATAAAATACATGAAGAGATTGAAATACCGTTTGTTGATCTTTAAACTGGAAAACTAAAACTAAACACAGTGTTTTTGCTGCATGGGTTGAAGATGGAGGTAACGAATGTTTATAACCTGTTGCTCAAATTTTTGCTGTTAATCACCCTGTACAAGCTGTTAGTGCTGTCTTTTCCAGAAAGATTAGTGGGATATCAACCTCAGGTCTTCAGGCTGAGCTCAGAAAGGCAGGAAACGCCTCCTTTTTCCCCAAACCAGGAAACAC
>NW_010405709.1:28263-36845 GCF_000710305.1 Buceros rhinoceros silvestris | reverse complement strand
GAGAAACCCTCATCACTTGGAAAAAATAACAAGTTCCTTCATCTCCTCCTGCAATGGAAACCAACCCTCCTCATCCCGCACTTCAGAATTTAATTTCCCTCTGGATGTATCTCCCTCTAAATTTAGGGATAATCTTCATCCATCTCTTACCTCTTGGTGAGTTCTGCTTGAATGGCTCCAGAGCTGCTGCCGCGCAAACAGAGAGCAGAGATCTGCAGCGCAGAGTGGCGAGAAGAGCCGTCCTCGTACACACTGCCGTGTGGGCGAGGACGGTGCCAAATGCTACGGGCAGCCGATACTGCCTGTCTCGTGTGCAGACCTTCAGCGCTATCTGTGAGTACATCGTTACGAACAGACCTCCCCAATTAAGACTCCTAATCTGAGGGGTAATTTTGAAAAAGAGAACTAGAGTTAATGTTCAACCCGGTTTTGTTTCCATTCGCCTTTCTTCATTGGAGCGACGTCCAGTTTAATTGCAGAGTTAAGATGTGCTGTCCTCCGAACGAAACCCCTTCCCTGCCAGCTGAACAACGCCAAGGAGAACCGGTCGTGTGGGGCGCTTTCACTTAACGTTCCAGGTGGAACATCACAATTCATGTGGGCTATAGACTGCCACAAAGACTAATTAGAAAGCGTGGAAGTCAGGAATCGTAAGGAGTAGCGAATCTTCTAATTAGCTGGGTTTGAAAGCTGACAGAAAATCAAGATGCTGAGGGTCGCAGCGAGGAAGGAAGTCCTTGTGACGGACGGGTGCACAGGTGAATGCTGTGCCGGGGTGTGTGCTGTGCTGCCGCCTGTGCTGCCTCTGGGGACATCCAAATCAACACACGGGTACCACTTGCTACCGGCCCGTGTGTCATAGGGGGTTAAGTGGAAAAGACGGCTTAGCAGACTTGCATTGTTGTCTTTCTCCTCTACCTGCTGTAAGAGTCACCCGGTCTGTGACATGGCAGCTCTCATCTTGTTTAGGGGACAGACCTTGAAGGAATGGAGTGGGAATGGTGGCGCAGCAGGGTCTCCTGTGGCTCCCTGTGTGCCGGGTGGGCATCCTAGAGCTCTGCGAGCTGCACGCTGCTCTACAGACCCCGGGAGAAGCCACAGTCGCTCCAGAGAAAGTTTAGGAACAGACACCCTTTCCATGTGGCAGTTAGTGATAGTCAGAGGTTCAGAATTCAGTGCCAAGGCACGTTACCAGTATTCACCGGCCTTGCAACGCAGTGGGAAATGATTAGTGAAGATGGGGTGTTTCTGAGATGAAGTGGACTTGTCACCTTGTTTTACGTGCCTGTTTTCCTGTTTTACCTTTGGGAAGCCTATTTACCTCTCCGTTGTGATGCTCTGGGTGCCACGGGTGTTCTGTCAGCTCCCAGACAGGTTCCCTAGCTGGTTTTTTCCGCAGTGCTGGCAGAGCCCACCGCAAAGGTGGATGCTGATGGATGCGTGTATTTCTGATGAAGGGCTGCGAGATACAACGTGGGTCTTTTGCTTTCAGCACCATTAATCTGGTGTTTTGAAGGCCTAGGTTAAAAGCATCGGCTCTACACTCCATTATTCTAGCAGTATTCTACTACTGGCATATACTTGTCTTCGTGTGACTACTACTTTTATATAGAGTGTGTTTAATTCTTCAGGAGAAGTGTGTTGCTGTTGAGTGTGCGGTGTGGAAGGGGATCAGAGAGAGCTGATTATAATATGGAAGTTAGAGTGGTTCCTCTCTTTCTGCACCTTTCTTTCCTCTCTGTGTTGTTCAAAAAGAAATAATTCTTTTGCATCAATGTTGTGGAAAATATTTTTCACCCTTTTGCAAAGCCTTTTTGGCTTCAGAGGTCTCTGCTGTCGGAAGACTTGTGGAGCTTTACACTGCAGGAGCCCTGCCCTGCTCTCTGAGACTGAAAGCAGGAGTAGGAAAAGTGGGTGAACTGGGTGAGGCACGAGGAAACGGCTTCGGTACTGGGGGATTTCCAGTGGTTCTTTTCACCTAAACCCTGTGTGATTGCGGAGCTATGTGCGCATGAGCACAGAGTGACCAAGGCAGGCTCTAGTTGGTTTTGAAGACCAGGTGGTTTTCAGAGATGCTGCTTTTCAGTTTCTGCTCAGTGCAAAGCAACACTAGGAACCCAAGCGGAAGGTTCCAGAGCAGTCTGTCTTCTCCAGGCCTGTGCCATTTCAGTCGCTGTCTGTGGATGCACGGTGTGTCCAAAGAGCCATTTACTAGCCAATCACTGGCGATCCTGGTCCCTCCTGTGGATGTATTAAGGGGAAAGGCTGCTGAAAGGGAGACTTTAGCAGTGGGTTTTTGCCACTTCGGTCTTTTAAATCTATGCAAATGGTCGTAGGTGTATCGTGTCGCTGTGGTTTTTAAGATCCAACTCAAGAAAGGCTGCAGTTGGCTGTAAGAATGTTATCTGAATTAAACTGGGTAGAATATATTCGAAATTAATGACGAAAAGCTAGTGAAGAAGGGTTCCCTGGCTCCCTGGCCTGCCAGCATCAGCACTTTGTGTCCCTTGCCATTGTTTATGAGTCCTCAGGAAGCAGGTTAATCCGGGACAGCTGCCTGAAGTTGCCTGGGACTTCCCTGGATTTTTGTCTAGCCCGGGATGTTTACATGTTCTCCTGGAAGCCCACTGTTTTCAGGACAGATGGGGCAGAAGGACTTCTACTACTACAGACACTTGCGGGGAAGTGCTCACAACTCCTGTGCCTGCCCTGCTGTCAACTCTTGTACCCTGGCTGGAAGGGGATCGTGAACATGATCACGTAACTCGAGTGGGAGTGAAAATGGGGGAAATTTGGAATGTATGGATCATAAATAGTTGAAAATTCCTCATTTCCTCACAGAAAAACGACCCACTGCTCCTTCGCAGAGTGCGGGGAGGCTGGTGACTGCTGGGAACAGGAGTGACAGGAAGAGGGGAAGCCTTTACGGAGTAGAAATCTGCTGCTGGTGAGAGCTGGGCAGTGGCAGCCTGTACCTTTTTGCTGCCCAGGACTGACGCACCTCCCAGACTCACTGTCAGGAAAAGATAAACGAAAGGGAATTCCCGTTCCGACCAATGTAGCATCTTAATTTAGTGAAGTGTAAGATGGCAAACGGAGTTAAGGACAAATTGTAACTAGGCGGTTGCTTCGTGGAGTCATTCCGTAACGGAATTAAGGCTGAGTGCCACTGAAAAGCAGCTTTTCACCGCGTGCTGTGTTTGCTGCTCTTGCACATACACGTTACAGATGTACGTTATCTATGACATTTTGACTCTTAAATTTCTCTGTTTGAAGCTCTTTCTTGGTGGATAGTCCCTATAGCACGTTCACCCGTAATTTAATGACAGCCTCCGTGATCCTGTTTAACGTGGTTTCTATTTGGGAAGTACTTTTTGACCCTTTGAAGGTAGCAGCTGCCGTACCTGGGGGAGTGCAACTTGGGAACAAAGACAGACCCGCCCTCGTTAAAGCTGGGGAGAAGGTGGGGGCCCTTTGGCTCACCCCCAGCACGCTGTGTGTCGCGCAGATGGTTAATCGGTGCAACAAGGCTAGAGTCCGGTAATTCTGCTTTATGATCGTCTGTTTGTCTGCCACCTCTCTGATGTGAAAGTCCTACAGCGAGTATTCAATAATTTACATACTGCACGATTTAGCCAAATATAAATGATGCATTATTCTTCCATTTAGCCCCATTTGAATTGATTGATTACCAACCCTTCCATCTATCATTTATCAGCATTGTGATTATTTATAACTTTTGCTGAGTTTACAAAGCGATGCATCAATCAAGAAGCTGAGTTGCACTTCCCTCATTTATAATGGGTATTTTAATGATCAGTACCTGATCCTTTTATTGTTTATTTATTTAATTTTGTCAACGTTGAGCTTGAGAAGAGTAGCCAGAAGATATGAGGCTGAAGCTGAGAAAGATTACACCCCCCTTTTCTTCCCCCCTTGCTTTGCATTATTGACTTCTGCTATTGTAATATTTACTTCAAAGTGTGCCACAACAAGGAAAACCAATGCTGTTAATTTTAGTAATGAGATCAGCGGTGCTCAGGAAGCCACCGGGGACATCCAGATCCCCGGGACAGACAAGGGTGCCACCACGGGAGGAACAGATTGGACGGGGGCCATGTGGCCAGTGCCACCTGGGCCGAAGCCCTGTGGAGGAAGACAGCAGGGTGTCTGTCCATTTTCCTCCCGCCTGCTCTGCCTTCTACCAGCTGACCGTGGCCGAGGGTTACTTACTCTCAGACGCTGTGATCTGTTTAAGGACTACATCTCTGTTGTAAGCTTTTTACACTTTGAGTGCATTTCCACTCTTTGTGTAGGGCGAGAGCTAAACACGTTATGCTGGAGATGCCGGTGTGCCACTAGACTGCTTTCCTTTTCCCATCCATGCAAAACCCTTATCAACCCGCCGTGGCTCCCTGTCCTCTGCAGTTCAGGTCAGGCTTCCTCTCCTCACTCCTGATCTGATGGTCACTCCACGGGAAGCTTCAAGAAGGTGCCGGGCCTGATACACTGAGCACTAGCGTCTCTCCCGGTTAAAACCTGTGATCCCAAATCATTCTTGGGAGTGAAGCAAGGGACATTAGTGATGAATTTGAGGCTAGTGAAAGGGAGAATGTGGGGGTGCTGGCTCTCCTCAAAATTTCTCACTGCAGTAAGAATACTGTTAACATTTGTTGGCCAGAGAAATAGCAGAATCAGTCCTTTTTGGCCACTGATAGCTCTCAGGTTTGATCACTATGCAGCCTTCTGCGGTTTGGGCTCAACCTTCTGCTTTCTTGTTAAAATTCGTGCTATTAGTCAGTAGCACGACTGAAAAGTGTGGAGATGAACACAGCGCGTAGCTCACGGGCTTTTACCCTGACCGCTATCCTTATTAACATTTGCTCTGCCAAAAGAAAAGGAGGCTGAGCATAAAAACCTGAAGGTCGTCCATACAGTTGTCTCCACAGCAATCTGTGTGACTTTAACCCTGTTGAGGAAAAGTAATTACCCTTTGGCTTCTGATGACCTCAACTAACCTTTGTTGAAGGACCAGAGAAAATAAAGGCTGACCAAGAGCCTGCCCTTCCTGCCCCGTGGTTAACCCGCGCTGGGAATGAAGAACACCCTCAACAATAGAATGTGAAAATGTTGCCATGGAAATATCATTGGAAGAAGAAACAAAAATCTATTACAATTAATAGGGTTTTATTAGGTGACTCCTATAGAACTGTTTAATCCATGGAAGTTGCTGTATCTTAAGATCTGGGGTCAGAAAATTTCAGGAGGAATAAAAGAGGGAGGGAGAAGGTACCTCTTTAAAAATTCAAGCGCTGTTGACAGAGCCGGGATGGTTTGCCTGAGATAAAAGAATCAGTTAGATGTCACATGCGCTAAGCACGGGGAAGGCTAGATGAGAATGAAGGCAGTTACGGGGATTGCAAATGAGAGGCGGCAGCTACCCGACTGGTCGGGGAGTGCGGTGACACTCAGCTACTTGGGTTTGTCCTACGGCAAATAAAAAGGGTCGTTCGGCCCCTCATTCCTTTTTCACACCAGGTTGTGTGCGGAGTGTGCACAGCTTTTGTGTTTTTTCAAAACCCGCTCCTGTGATGCTTTGGGGTTGATTTTTTTTTTGCCTGTTACTGTTTATTCCCTTTGAGGCCCTGCAATGGGTGTTACATTTCTGTCCAGTTCTCTGGTCGGCTTCGCTTTGGTTTAGGCTGAGCTTTGTGCTGTCCCTTACCCCAGTAACAGGCGGTTTCCGCTGGAGCTGACAGTGCTGCACGTTTTCAGAAGGAGTTTAGTAGTTTCTAATAAATACTGATGGTTCTTTGACCAGACAAAGGCAAAAAAATTGTAAAGACATCAAAAACCTCCGTGTTGCTGATCTCCAGCATTCCGGTTTCTAGAGCACGATAAAGCCTTTCAATTAAGTACATTCTGTGGCATTGCCTTATTCACGTGACAAGTTACAATACTGTAATTAACACAGGAAAAAGTTTCCAATGTGTGTGTCCCTAAACAACGTGAAATTACCACATCGCTTTCAAGAGGAATAGGAAACGCAAGCGGGTTTGTTCGAAGACAGATCAATACGCAGCCGTATGCACATGTTTTCTGGTACTGAAAATGCATTAAAACCAGCACATTTGTTACCACACCCCTGCACGGCCACACACCAGCTCCCTCTTTTTTTGGTCTTGTTCCCAAGCACAAACATTTAAGATGCTCAGAGGATGGCAACTCAAATCCTGTTCCTAGTGTTACTGGTAATCTCACCGTGGGTGTAACCGGGAGCAAGTCCGGGCCCTCACTCTGTGTTTCATCTCACAAAAGTGGGAAGCGTGCTAAGGAACGGAGGTGCAGTAAGCACCATTAAAAATATTTTCCTTCTTTTAAAATAGTGAATAGGATTTTTTCCTCCGGTATTTTTACCTGTCAGCCTCTCTTAATGTGGGTTTTCACCAGGGGAGTACTCCTCAATTCCAGCGTATTTTCAAACGGCGATTTGACAAGAGAACCTCGCGTGCTGGGGGGACGCGAACAGCGACTTGCGCATGCAAAAAACTCATGTGAAAGGTTCAAATCATTCCCTGCATTGCAAATAGGGGCTTTTTCATACTCTTGTCCGAATTACGAGGGTATTATTTAGTTTGTGAAGTTAGTTTGCCGCTGGGGATTTGGGAGCAGAGCGTGCCCGGTGCCTGGGGCATGGTCAGAGCGGTGGCGGTGCAGCCTGCCTTTGTTTAGCAGAGGTAAACTTGGCTGCTGCTCTGACAGCCCCGTCTGCTGCTGTCTTCATTTACAGCTGGGGGGAACCACACGGGCTTCGCTCCGATTTCCTGAACCACGGGAGCTTGTATTTCAAACGACCAAAACAGTGTAGCACCAGGAGGAAGGCAATTAATTTCCTTAATTTTCGGCAATAATCCTGCACGTCCCTGGCTCCAGATCATTGTTAGCTCGTGTCACTCACCTGGCCATGGTGCTGTGGAGAGCTGGTACCTGCTTCGTTGACTGTTTCACTTTCTCCCTCGGGCTGGTGCCGAGGTTTTCACGTTATTCCCTCTCCGTTCCCAGACGCTCCAGGTCCATGGCACGCTGGCTGATGCCTGGAACAAGAGCCGAGAAAGTCCCTCATCCTCCGTGGAGTTTCTGTGGCTCTGTTTACTGAGGAGAGAGCGGAAGCAGGAGGAGAAGAATTACGGTGTGTTGCTCGGAGGTAAGCCTACAGTAACCTGCTCTCGGTACCTCGAGGAGCTGGAGGAACCCCCTTCAATTGTGCACATCGTATTATTTTGACATGATTTCTACATGTCACTTGTGGATTGTGTTCCTCATGCTTTAACTGGTACGTAGGCTACAGCGTTTGCCAGTTTAGCCACAGGCCTTAGAAATGTTTTAGTTTATCAAGATTTTAATCTGTGGGGTGAATAAAGACAGAGGACTGAGGGATCTAGGAGCCGTTCATTGTTTGTTGTGGAGTGCTTGCCACGAGGAGAATTGTCTGCCTGAATTAGCCACGAGCTGTGTATACTTGTTCTGGTTTGTAACGTGTTTCATAGTTCCATTCTCTGAAATACACTGTTGTCTGCCATTGTCACCCCAACGGGAAATTAAACACAAACTCCATTTATGGGGCGTTATTTTACTGCACCCCTGCGTGTCCGTACAGGCGTATGATGCATCATGCAAAGCGTAGTAGAACTTATATAAAAGAACTAGGCAGGTAAGATCAAAGGAAATTAGACAGAAATGGTTTTAATTCAGGTGCAAAGTCTGGTCACATGCAATCACATTCTTCAGAACACAGCCCCCTGTTTACACTTCAATTAAATCCTGTTCAGATGTTCACTGATATTTTCACCTTAAACACACAAATGTAGTTTGGTAGCTGCTGATTAATCTCGCCAGCATATTATCATCTGTATGGTGCGGAAGGTCAGAAAGGAAATTATTTCTGTGTATTCTGACCTGATAAATTCACAGACATCTCTAATGTACAAGGCTTTTAAACACACCACAATTCTTAAAGCTCTAACGGATCTCACATCACGTAACTGGAGAATTTAACCAGTGGCCTCCTATTGTTCTATAGCATGATCTCCAACTATTACGCCTTTCGAGAGAGAGACTGACAGTACCGAGGTTTAAGTGTAGTCTAAGTGTTACGGGGAGAGAAGAGAATTGATTCAGTCACCACTGGTAATCGCGGCAGAAATATTAATTAAAACAAGATTACTTCATGGCAAAGTACAGTGAGAAAGTACTGAATGAGCATCTGATTCTCCGGCTCGTACGTACAGTCTGAGTATCCAAGGCACGGCAGAAATGTTTACCCGTTATCTCAGCACAAACTACAGAGGAGGTGTTTGTAATAAACCGGTATGACATTCTGAGGCACATTACCGACACTTTAAAGTAACCCACCAGCTATTTCAATGAAGCATTGAATATAGTTTGAGTAAGTGCTTCTTGGTAGCCCACATCACACAAACAGTTAAGTAAACCTTTATCCTGACGCTTTTGTTTTTAAATCAACGGCAGCATTAGATATCCTAAAAGTTACCAGAGTCATTAAATACCTGATGGTGCTGTAT
>NW_010405709.1:22151-27831 GCF_000710305.1 Buceros rhinoceros silvestris | reverse complement strand
ACAAAACTATGTCCGCAGCAGGAACTCCTGGGGTACACAGTAGTTCTCTTCAGAGAGCCCTTCCTGCTTTTTCTTGTCATGAAGCTGTGATGGTACATTTTTATCCTGTTGGTAATTGGACTCTTTAAACTATGTCTTGTTGACCCACTAGGCTGGTCTGTGCGAGGGTGGAGGTAGCTGGAAGCCGGAAGGGCTGCAGACCATATATCATTCTTCCTTTTTTACTGTACCTTAATATTCAACATAGCATCGTTATTCTGAGGCGAAAAGAGAAAAGCTGCTCCATCGTATTTCCACACATTGCTAGTCCTTCCTCTCTGTCCTGCAGTGCCAGAGAGGGGGATTATTGCTGCAGAAAAAAAAAAATCTGGCCATAGTGTAGAATAATCACTGCAGTCCAGCTCACCCCCACACCTCTCTTTCTCTCTCCTTCTCTCTCCCTCTGTTTGAGGCCCCAGCTGATTCAGTCTGCATCCATCCATACATAAATCATTGCCCTTATTCTATTGGTTACATGGTACATGGCAAGTATTGATTTTTTCCGTTGCCTCATTGCTGGAGAACCCATGGTTTTTGTGAGACTGAAAATGCAAAATTTTTTTTGCTGGCAATCTTGTCAAGGTACGAAAATGACAAGCAGGGAGGGTGCTGGTTTTAGGTTTGTGTGCCCTAGAAATCTGCACCTTCTCTGTTCTCCTCTCCGTTTGCCTGTGTCCCCAAAACTCATGGCTTGTTTAATCACGACTGCTTTAGGTGGGCTTATGGCTAAGCAGCAGGAGAATTAGCAAATAGAAAGAGGGCCTGGCTGTGCGGGGGAAGGCTCTGCTTAATTATTAAAAGTTTAGTTATCATCTGCAACATAAACAAGAAGATGACGACTAATATGAAAATGCTGCCATTTTCAGGGAATTGAGGAGTCCTACGCAGGAGACGATAACACAGGGTAGAAAAATGGCCATTTGTTTCCTTTCTGCACAGCACGGAGATAAAATGCTGTGCTTAATTCTCGGGGCAGGTCTTCGCAGCCTTGTGAAAGGCCTTTGCTAACCCTTTGTCAGTGTGGCCATGGCATCGGGTTAATTTTTCTCAGCGTTCAAAGCTGCCTGAAAGTGTCTCACAAAAGATGGCACCTTGTTTCCTCAAAAAAGTGTTTTTGAGCAATACACGACTGGGTTATGAGCCAGATCATGAGAAGTTCTCCTCCAGTAACAGAGAATTCCCTGGTATAAGACTCCCTCTTACTAAAAGCCTGATCCGAACCGTACTGGAGTCAACAGGAAAGTTTTCCTTGAGTCCGTAGGTGCTGGATCAGCTTCAGGTTACACCGAAGTGAATATTTTCCTTCATTTTGGATACCGCCACTCTCCCCCTTTTGGGAGAAGTGAAAGGGTTGGGATGGCTGGTTCGTAGGTGATATTGCTCTATTTAATCTGATCACATCTTCTAGCAGTTTTAAACGAGATGTATGCAAACGCGTGTGTATTTTCTTTAGTGCAAGATCTGACTCACGCCTGCCCTGTGCTATCCCCAGTTACTAGATTTTGCTTCTGTGGGTGGTTTTGCATTTGAAAGCCACTGCCCATCCTTCTTACCTACACGGCCTTTAGACTCCTCTTCAACCAGGTGCTGCGTGGCCTCTGTTTAAGTCAACGAACCCAATTTCTGCCACTTGCACGCCCAAAGCTGCTGTTTTCTGTCGGTCGTTTGCAAATCAAATACCTGAAACAAAAATACAGCTTTGGAGCTTTTATGTTTCTGGGGCTGTAGAAGTTGAGCATAAAAGCTAAAACTATCCTGAAGAAATCCCAGGCAGGCACCTTCACTTGCTACACGGCACGTAGAGGAGATGAAAAGAGTGCGCCGCCGGTCCTCTAGTTGAGAACCAGGGCTGGGTCGTTCAACCAGCCCTGCCCTGAGCTGCCTCTGCCCTGGCAGGGAACAGCCTGCACGGACCAAAACGTGGATTTTGGATTCAAAATAATTCATATCAGTTTTGTTTAGGATAAAGGGCAGACACTGCTGTCAGCAAATGAGCTGTCACTGAAAAATGCACCTTTTGTCTCCCCGTGAACCATGACTTTCCTACTCTTTCTGTATTCCCAGGCCAGATCTTCGTTACGTTCAACAGCAGTTTCTGCAGTAATTGAAATGAGAGCACTTCTGTAATCTCTGGGACGGTGACTCTGTACAAAAGCCGTTGTTACGTCTCTGTGTGTCACTCATTCAAACCAGTTCGCTGGTTGAAGTTCACTCCTTTAACCTTTTCTCATGAAAAAAGGAGGGTTCTTTGGCTAGCTGAGGTACCCTTGGTGTGCAGAGCGCCAGTAGGTTGGTGGGTATAACAAAGACAAGACACCGAAGAAATACTTGTTTGAATCTGAATGTTACCAAGTGTGTTTCAATGGTGTCTTATAGAGTAACAGGACAGAAAATGTGCCCAGAATTTGTCCCCGTTTCCCAATGGGGGTTTTGGGACTCATCTTCTACAGGGCCATGGTTCCCTTGCAACCCATGGTTTCCCTGGAGCCACCCCGCTCCACCTGGAGCCTGGGCATTCGCAAGGCATTGGCCTACCCCTGTTAAACGGGTTTGGCTGTAGTCTGTGCTCCTCCTTGAGCCAGGCAGGTTTTCATCACAGCTCTGGGTGTTTTGGCAGAAAGCTGGGAGATGCTGCACCCGTACAACAGAAATACCTGATGTACTCCTGGCCATCACCGTTCCTGAGGTGTTCTTTTCCTTTGAGATGCTGCGGTGTCTTTTCTGTCTGTCTTCTGTGAGGAAGGAGGGACATTCTGCTCAGTGTAATGAGCACACGTGTCTCACGATTGCCAGTCCCCCCAGAACCCACTCCAGTCCTGGCTGAGGTAGCTTTATAGTTCACTCGCCAAGGCCAAGGGAATAAGGCAAGTCTGAACATCTGAAGTCATTGATGGTGAGACAAGGCTTGGTCTTATTCACTGGGTTTTTGTGGCAGAACTGGCTGCACGAAGCATGGCTGAAAGTTCCTCTGCACGTTGTCAGGTTGGTAACTCTTGAGAGCTCCATGTTCCATATCAGAGGTGATTGTATGAGGGTCTGGACAAGGGACCACCTTAGATTTCTGCTCCTTGAGAGGAGCATAAGTTACTGGAGTGCCCTGTGTGGCTGGGAAGTTGTCTCGACATTGCTGGTTGTTTCCAGAAAGAAAGGGCAATGTAGATGTCCCAGAGCATGGACCAACCCGTCACCCTCCCTCCGGCACTGCGGGAAAGGCCCTGCCCACTGCGCTGCAGGAAGGTGGGCAGTTCTGAGAAGTGTGATCGGATTTTTTCATGCTGGTCAGACACTGAGAAAGGGGAGTCAGCCGCTCGCTGGGCTACTAGCACTGTCTTCGGTGGCTGCTTGTGCTTGCTGATGTACAGCGTAGGCGGCTGCACTGCTCTCGGGGACAGCTACACCATGCTCCTCACCCAAAGCCTGTGCTGAACCCTTGTGTACCCACCAGCCAAACCATAACCATAACCCTTTTCTGTCCTGCTTTGGAATAGCACGATGGGGTCAGTGCAGCCAACTTGTCTGTGCATCTCTCATTTGAAGGAAAGCGACAGTGATTTATTAATTTCCTTGACAAAGGACATGAGAATTAATAAATAACAACGACACGAGGTAGAAGGGGTTTTTTTCCTTAGCATCGATAATATCTTTGTTGAAAATACAAATGAAGAGACCGAACTGCAAAGCATGTGTGTGTAAGATGGAGCTGGAGCAGCCAGGGACATTACCCATCCCCAGCGCAGGGAGGCCAGAGCAGCTGCCCTTTTCCCCAGGAGGGGAAGCCATCAGCCTGCCCCGGGAGCCAGCCCACCCTGCCCCACACCGCGTCACACTCGAATACCGCAGCCGGAGGTAGGACGAGCTGCTGGCAGCCGGGGCTGGGCTAACCCAGTCTCTCTGTCACCCATGCCCAGTGACCTGCCATCCCCACTGAGCACAGCTCCATCTCTGCTGAGCAGAAAATCAGGAGTCTGTTGGGTAAGAGCAGACTTTCACCCTCAAAAATAAGGTAGATTGAGAAAAAGGAGTCTTGCTAGTAGTTCCATTTTACAGGTGAAGAAATTAGGGAATAGCAAGAGCTGGCCCTGAAGCTGAGATTCTGTTTGAGAGCTCCTGCTTGAGACACATATGTGGGAAAAATTGCTGGAGAACCAGGCGTACGTGTGGGAGTCTGACCCCTGTAACGCTGCCAAGGGCAGCGAGGTCTTTGGTGCTGTGCTTAGCAAGCGTTAGTCACAAAAGCATCTGGCTCAGCTCAAACCTGTGTGTTGCGTTTTCTTAAAACTAACAATAAAATCCCGAACGGAAGAAGGGGAGGAAATAGGAACACCAAGTCCTATTTGCGGGAGGGCCTGCCTCCTTCGCTGTTTTCCTCAGCCCTTTGTTGTGTAAATCACACTCCCTACACCCAGCAAATAAACTCCTGCAACATGCTGTAGGAAGCCTGTCGAGGTTTTATCCATTTAAATAGGAGTGGAATATAGTGCCACTTCATTTAACCCACGCTGAATGCTGCATGAGATCCCAGGAAAGTTATTCAGCAATAATTTTAAATCCCATCCCTGGGAAGCAAAAAAAGAGCTTTGAACTATATGATTGGAGTCTGTAGTTGCAATAAATTCCAGGAA
Organism: Buceros rhinoceros silvestris; assembly: GCF_000710305.1. Classification (NCBI taxonomy): domain Eukaryota; kingdom Metazoa; phylum Chordata; class Aves; order Bucerotiformes; family Bucerotidae; genus Buceros; species Buceros rhinoceros. Next base: position 23,170 of record NW_010405709.1, on the reverse strand, counting down.
AAGGTTATTTTACCTGAATTTATCGCTTAGCAACCAAGAATCTACCTCCTGAGATCGCTGTTCCTGGGTTACCAAGTAACTGGCTGTGGCAATTACCAAACAGCTGTCCCGGGAACTACATAGCCTTTAACCCCCGTCAGCTGAGAGACGGGCTGGTGACAGCGGCCAAACAATAGCAACACACCTAATATTTTATTGAAGAGCTGAGGGAAGCCACAGCTGTATGGCCTCCGCAGCCAGCTGGACTGAAGGGCTGCAAACGGCCGCTCCTCGCTCCGCCACACTGCTCGAGAGCCACGGCCGGTGTCTGAAGATGCGTTTGGGTCTTTAGCCTCCAAACTTGGTGTCAGATACTTGAATCCGAACCGACAATTGAATCTGAAGATAGGGGTTGCTGTTGTGCAGGAACGGCAAGCGGCTAATCGTCAGTGGGGTTTTTATTTATGCAGGCAGCGGTTAACAACGTTTTCCCATTAATCAGTTCTGTATGTCCTGGGTTTTTCTGAGTGCAACTGTTCCACGGGCTGTCAGAGAGAGGGAGAACGTTAAACAGCAAAGTGATGGAGGAGTAAGTTAGAATGAGGGGAGAGGCATAATTAAGACTGGCCAGATAAAACGAAGGAGAAAGGAATACTGAGTGTGGACACTGAGAAGAGTGTGTTGGTAATGGAGTGCAGCATGTCTGGGGGGCGGTTCCCCAACAGGAACAAGGGGAACTCCCATCAGCAATGTGTGGGAGTAAGCTGGAACCAGCATGAAACACTGGAGTGTCAGATCCGCTAACGCGGGCGGCAGTCCTGGGCAGCGGCAAGTGCCTTTCCTCCTTTCCCCTTCCCTTTGAACTGCCTGGGATTTCCTACGGTTACACACAGCAAACCCAGCAGTCAGCAAACTCGCACCGCATCACAACCGCACCACTTCATGCTGTCGCTTCAGATGCCCTGAGCCTGGAGAGATTTATGGGTGTGCCGCCTGCTCCGCGTCCTGAGCGGCTCCTTTCAGGTTAACACCGAGGGCGG
>NW_010405709.1:15587-22119 GCF_000710305.1 Buceros rhinoceros silvestris | reverse complement strand
GGGTGTGCCGCCTGCTCCGCGTCCTGAGCGGCTCCTGTCAGGTGAACACAGAGGCAGGAACACGGGCTTTGGAAGGAAAGGGCCCCGTTCGCATTTACAAATCGCAGGCGGGCGAGCTGTGGCTGACACGCAGCGAGCTCCGTTCCTCCCTGCAGGTAGCCAGGGAGGGAACGCTCGGAGATCAGCTGTGTCTTCCTACTGCTTGTCTTCCTTGAGCATATTCCAGGTCCTTTTTCTTCTATCTTTCCTCTTCCCCTGGCATGTTCCATATGCCACAAGAGTAAGAACTGGCTCAGAAAATGCTTCACCAGCTTTCCACTGGCAGCAAGGTCACAAAGGAAATTTTCCCCAGAGCCTTCTCCTTGGCACTGGAGGACTCTTTAACCGGCTGCTCACATTTGACTAGATTTAATTGGGCTAATTCTGCTTTTTTGACATAATTTTTAAAGCAAAATTGATAACATTTACCCTTCCCCCGCACACAACTGTAATAATTCTTCAGGGACTCAGGTGCAGAGGAATGTTTGGTTCCTGACATAGGGTAACCCCCCCATAGCCACATCAGCATCATTTCTGCTGATGAAGTGACATCTCTCACAGCATGAGAGTGTCCCACTGCACGTGCAGGCAGCTTTGCCAAGGGAGCCTGTGCTGGCCTGCAGGGAGGAGGCGCTGAGGATTGTGACACGTCCACAGGTACCGGCCCACTCCTGCTTCTGTGGAGCAGAGTGTGCCGTGAGCTGGCAGCAGTGACCCCTTTTCACTCAGAACTCCAGTGAAATCTTTTTCTTATTAGTTGAGTCAAAAGTGAGCGAGCGATCATGGTTGAAAGCAATGGGGTGCGTTGTTGAGGAGAGCAGAATGGATCTCAAACTTGTCACTGCCCAGAGGGTGGTTCCTCTGCTGCTGTCAGGTAGCCCTTGAGTTAAGCACCAGAGGTGCTTTCGCTCCGAAGCTGATCACGGCTATGAAGGGAGGGGTGGGAGGTCACAGCGACTCTCTTGCTTGTGCCCTGTCCTGCTAGTCATTTGTCTGCAGGGTGGAATTTGGAATAGGAAGGCTTGGCTGGGACATTCTTTGTGCCTCTTGATGACAGATCACAGTTGTCCTGTTCTCTGGCTGGTAGTTGGTTGGTTACGTTGACAGATGTTGCAATGATTCTTTTGGCAATATTCTGTTGTGCTGACTGTTCAAACAGGAAATTCATCTTTTAGTATTTGCACATGTTAAATGTTTATTTTAGTAGGAATCGGCTCTGACAGCAGCCTGGTCAAACAGTGTATTTTTGGAGCAGCAAACTCTGGAATTCTAAGAGTCCTCCTCATCCCGTAGGCCTGCCAGTGCTCAGCTTGGAGCTCTGCTCCCTGAAATACCACAGCACTGACTTTTGAGGAGAGGAGACCTGAGCTTTTGAGCTCCAGGTTGCTGGTGATGGGTACCTGCGTGTGCTCGATGGCCCGCGGTTCAAATCATACCATTGTACAGCACTTTGGGAGACTTCGTGAGGTTTGCTGCGTGACAGAGCCTGCGCTGTCTTTGTTCTCCCTTGAGTTTCTGAAGATTTGGTTTACTGAGCTGGCCTCTTGCCTAACATTAGGAAGGTGGCTGTGGCTTGTGCTGTCCAGTAGGAAGAGAGGACATGCTCAGGGAGTATGGCAAGAAGTGATTTCCTCCTGACAGGGGCCAGCTGGAGAACTTAACCTGAGGAAGCAGATTTCCATCTGAATCTTCTGTGGGTGATAATCCCATTCCAGGTGACGGCTTAGAAAAGGAAGATAAAAACCTCTGTCAGCAGCTTCTTTGAAGGACAGTCGGGAAATGCTGGCATGATTCCATGTGATACCTTCTCTCCTAAACTTTCATCAAGCAAAATTCCGCAGACGATTTCTCTGAGGGCTGAATGTGGCTGTTTCGTGTATGCAGTGGCATTAGAGGTGCCCTGGCTAAGAGTCTGTTGTGTCCTTCAGAAAGTTTGTCAGATGTCAGAAGTCACAGTATTTCCTTCTGTGAGGACAGTGCCTGTGCTGAAGAGAAGCGCATTGTGAGAAGCAGCTATGTACAGGCTTCTGGTGCCCGCGGTGGAGGAAAGGTTTAATCTGGTCAAGACCTCTGCAGACCCCTTCACCGCTACTTAGTGGGTGAGAAACACGTGGCTGCAAGTCGCCGGTGAATGCTGCTCTGTGTCTTGGCAGCCTTTTGGAAATACTTCAGAGCTGCAGCTATTCTGAGTCATTCAGCTGGGAAGTGGAAAAAGGCTTTGTGGCAAGCCGAGCATCTGCGGTTCTGAGAAAGACATTCAGTTCCTATACGGTTATTTTTGTGTAATCTGACAAGAAAAAACCTCAGGTTGTGGAGAACATGCTCAGGTGAGTCAGATGACAAGACACATGTGGATTTGCACACCGGTGTTACCTGACTGCGTGAATAACCGGGTGCACAGCTAACAGAAACGTCCTCTGATTTCTGCTCGCAACAGCTGAGGTACCAAACATCCTACTCGGGACTTCATAAGAAAACCAGAGAAGTTTGTTAGCTAGCAGCTCTTCGAACGTGTTCCACCTGCAAGAAGGTAGAAGGATCCTCGAGAAGCCAGTGCTGAGCAGTGCTGACGCAATACCGGACATGCAGCGCGCTCTGGCCTTTGAAGCCTGGCATTTGTGTATTCTGGCACTCGGAGTGGCCCTGGCGGTCTGGAACGTGCAGTGCTTCGTACCAGTTAGGTGGATTTTGAACATACTGGTGGTTTCTGAAGACTGAGTGTCTTGCCTGTTTCGACAGTTCTACTGATCACCAGAATTTTAGACCTTGCCTTTCTATCTTAATTTATTCTTTTTCATTTCAAATGCACTCGTCCTCATCTCTGAGTAACAACACGGGTTCTGGAAGGGGCTCGGTCTTTCCAGAAGAAACTCGGAGGTGTTCCCATGCATGTTGGGGGAGAGTGCACTGAAGGAACAGGCACTATCTTTTAACAAAGTTTGGGTTTAAGCACAAAATAATCAGGAGTTGGATGTTATTAAAGATACATTTTTGTGAAAAGGAACTGGATTTATAAAAATGAACCAACTCTTCAGCCAGACCCATTATGAATTGCAAAAGCAGCTGGGAGATTTGGCCCAAAAATCAAGGTTGGGTTTTTTAGTTCGTCAGAGTTTGTAAGATATTTGGAGGGACATAACATCTATTTCTAATTTCTCTGAGTTTCAGTCCAGCCCTTGGAAAAACCCATCTGACAGTGAGTTTGTTTGTATATTTTACATTTTTTCCCTAAGTATGCTAGGCTCATTAGCAAGCCCCGGAGAAGGCACGCTTTGTTAAAATGAATATGGAAAACAAGATACCAAGTGCTCAAATCTGCCTCCAGAGAATAAATAATCACAGCTTCCTTTGGACTGGATCTCGAGCACGGTTATACTGGAACCCTTGTTTCAGGGAGGGTTACCAATGTGCGTTTGCTAGGAAATGCTGCTCCTTCCACAAATTTCCGAACAGCCATCACTAAGTTTCTGCCTCCAGGAGATACCCATCTGCACACGGAGCGACTGCAGCGTACGGCATGAACAGGAAGTCGCGTGTTGCTGTGTGAACACTGCAGGATCCCATCCGGTGTGGTGACCAAAGCAGACACTGCTCAAAGCTACGCTTCAAAGACTTAAAGGAAGTAATAAAACGTGACATTGGATGAAGTCATCTTTAGCTGAGCATCTTCATTTTCAGGATAGTTTTTCAGTTAGGAGATTGGATTTTGGAAGTCTGTGTGTTTCAAACATTTGTGCGAGTGCCGCTGAACCAGTTGGCACAAGGTGGATGTATCCTTCTCAGCCAGAGTTTAGACTTCCCTGTTAAGCCCAAGTTGCTCCTTCTCACTCTCCGTAGACTCAGCTGGGTCCTTTGGTGATCTCCTGATTCCAAAAGTACAATGGCCAGATAAATAAGCCTTGATTAAAGTGGTCCCTGTTTTAAGCCAAGCATATGGTAACACTGGAGAATATAATGATTAGAGGAGCTGCAACGGTCCTGGAGAACCTGGGATATCTTCAACTGCTGCTTGAGAAAAATACGTTTTCTTGAGGTAGTGTAAATTTTTCCATTTGAAATGGGCTCTGGAGCTCAAGTCTCCCCAGACTGTGACATTTCCTTGGTTCTTGAGCTGATAGCCAGAAGGGAACTTACATGGATGTGAGATGACACCAGATGACACCTTTTTTTGGTTTGCTGGAATATCTAAGGCTGCTGTGGTACCATGTGGCAAACACTGCACAATAATTTTGATTCGACATTGTTCTGGCTGTTAGTAGTTTTTCCTATAAGCTACCTGCAACAGCAGAAACATCTTCATTTTCCCCAAATGTTTGTTTTTGTAGGGCTCCTCAGCTCCCTCCGTTACTCTTTATGTGAAGTGGCCTTTTGTCTCAGCATTTAGTTGCACTGGAGATAACAATTTTCTATCCGTGGTGGTAAAGGACGTCTAGGTGAACGCTAAAACCTCTCAGCTGATCTGCTTTTGTGTGTGTGTCCGGAGTAATTTTACATGGTGGACGAAAACGCCTTGCTGTGTTCAGAATCTGTTTTGTGCAGCAAACCTACACTTCGCTCAGTACAGCCGCCTACTTCTTAGCCTTCCTATCTTCAGTCACAGACCAGCCATCGTCCTCATTTCTTTTGCTCCAAGAAGGTTTGAAACCCCTTTTTTTAATAGGAAACACGTGCTTACTAGAGGCTAAACTGTTTTATTCTAACTTGGTATTTGTCTGAAGATGTTTTGTTGTTTAACATTTTAGCCGGAGAGTCAGATAAAGTAGAAGAGTGGGCTGGAAGCTCTTGGTAAAACTTGAGCCTTACAGTAGTTGCTGTTCCTCCTCCAAAAGTTCTGAAGAGACCTCCCATAGTTACCTCAACCAATCGGCCTCGTTCCTTAGCAGAGACCAGTACCCAGTAATTACTGAAATGCTCCGACTGCTTCTCTAACCCCTACTGAACGGATACGTAGTGGTGAAAGGTCACTGCAGAGGAAGTGCGGGCTGTGCGCAGCCTCCCTGTGGTATCTGGGCAATGGCAGAGCTCTGCACAAGGGAGTGTGGGCGGGCGAGCGAGCGATCGGCGGCACCAAAGCCTGGGCAAAGGGCTGAGGATTGACAGCCAGAGGATGAAACCCCATGTGGTGTGTGGCTGTGAGCGTGCTGCGCTGAGGCGCTGGAGAGGCCACACTCCGAGTGCTGCCTCACGAAGGAGAGGTGGCAGATGTGCGTTGGACCGTGTCGGGTGTCCTGGAGGGTGAGTGAATCCCATAGCACGGGCTGTAAGCTGAGCGAGACGAGCTCCAGTGACCATCTGACCAGTCCTGGTGCATCAGGACCACGCTGGAGGGTGGCACTGAGAGCCCCTGTTCATTTCTCATGTCGCTGGGCTCTGCTGAAGAGACCTCTCACGGACACCCATAGGTGAATTTCCTGACGGCTCATTGATGATATAGGAGGTTTATTTTCTTCCTTGTCTTGTATCACTAATCAAGGAATAATTGAATTAGCTGAAAAGAAGGATAAGATAAATTACCGAGGAGAATTAACTGTGTGCACCTGAGGTCAGAAGGCTCCTAGAACATTCAAGGTGAGAATTGGCTGGACTATAAATGAGATTTAGCAGGAGGAAACCAAGTTCTCTGGAGAACTGAGATGCAGAAATGCATGTTACAAACTAGCCATGAAAATCTAGAGGTGTCTGAAGGTCTTTGGGCAAGTCCTTTCTGTTTTAAGATGGACGAGCAAACGATGGCACTTTTGTTCTTCCCAGCTGCTCTATTTGATGAAGGGAATTTCCCTGACATGTAACTTTTCATTCCTGTGTCAATAGGTTTTGCCAGAAAGACATTTTTCCTGCTGTATGAGTATTACAGCAGTGAACTGTCCCTGCGCTCCCCCCCAGCCTCCCTTTTCGTTTCCCCCTGGCTGCTCTGTAATTTCAGTTCATCTTTTATGGAAACCATATGCTGGATTACAGACGGGGTATTATTTTCATGCATTGTAATATACGCTATTACCTCCTCCATTACAGAGCCATGTAAACGTACTTACAATTCTACGTGTCACTGGAAATACATGTAGGATTCTGTAGGTCTTCCCTAGCAAGAGTAGATTCCTCCTGATCCACCAGTTTCATTCTTTTTTTAATGTCAGAATTAGCCAAGTGTGAACATCTTTATTTTAAAAAGTATTTAGAAATATGAAAAATGCATATTAAAAAAAATAAAATTGAACTAGATTACAATTCAGGAAAATATTAAGCTAATGACAATAACGTATTTTATACATCAAAAACCTCTAAATAAATGTAATTAAGTGGCGATATAAAGAAAAGAAATTCCAGTCCTAAATACCAACGCCTGAGACAAGTCAAAGAGCCAGGTCATACAACTGCCTTTGCTTTGACACTTGTATTTGCTCTCTTAAACAAGGGCTGGAACTAGGTGGCTTTTCCGAGATTATGGATTTCTGGGTTTGCAGCAGAAAGGGATGATCCCAACTCCATCGGAAGA
>NW_010405709.1:8672-15498 GCF_000710305.1 Buceros rhinoceros silvestris | reverse complement strand
GCGGAGGAGCCTTCACTCGGTGAGTTGACTTCCCTGTTAATATTCTCTCTGCACCAAGCCTCAGCTGTAGCTGTATTAAATAAAATACAGAAGATGGTGTAGTGACCTCACCATCTGCTGCACCGCTCTGGGTTTTGTTCTGGAGTTCGAGTGGAAACACAGGGCTCGAAATGGGGGGTTAAGTCGCTGAAATTGGATGGGACCCCTGCAGTCTAATCCATAGTACCCGGGCAATTCTTCTGAGTTTTCTGTGTTTGATTAGTTGTACTGTAATTAAAGAAATTACCAATTGTCTCTGTCTGGAAGTGATTAACCCACCGAGGGCTCATACCTATATTCTCTAAGCATCTTCAAATTACACGAGGCTTCATTTATGTTCCTTAATAAGGAGACAAATGAAAATCATCCACAGCCTTAATACTGTGGCTTGTGTGTTACAAGCTGTTCTGTCCTGTGCCCCGGCGATGCCTGTTCAATTGTTTCTGATTACGCTGCGTTTTAATTAAAGAACTCAAATGCCGTGTGTATATGGAATGTGCTTCTCGCTGCAGCCATTAACCACGGAGAGAAAGAAATCAGATAATGATGAGAACCACCTAAGCAAACAGACCCCGGCACACTGACCCTGCGCACTCGTGGAGATGTGGATATGATTGCTGGAATTACGGCTGGATTCCTCTTGGCCTCTCCAGAATCAGGGATTTCATTCACTGAGACACAAAAAGGAACAAAACCTAAACCCACCCCCCCTCTAAATTCTGACTTGTTGATGATGAATAATGAATTTTGCTATTAAAAAAAAAAAGAGATTGGATCGTTTTGTTAGAGTCGCAAACAGAAGGAACAGCAAAATGCAAATTCATCCTTCTGAGGGTTCTCATTGGAAGGAGGAGGCTCAGAGACCGTCCCGCTACAAGAACAAAAATGTACAGCCTAGTGCAGAACTGTCCCTGTGCGGAGGTCCAGTCGCTGTGCACTCACAAGGGAGAGCCCCGGTGAGTGCAGCGGCACTGGGCTGGTCCCCAGCGCTGGGCGAGGAGGTGCAGTTACCGACCTCTGCCCGTCTGCCGCTGCTCGCTGGGGTCTCGCAGAGCCCTGGGCTGCGGGCGCTCCACCTTCCTGCCGTGCTTAGCCTCTTCGCGCTGCGCTACCTACCAGGGGCCAGCGTTCAGCCGCCAAATTCATTTTGTCTTCCCGCTCTTAACTGCTCCCCAAGTTCTTTCTAACCATGAGCAGTGGGAAGGGATCAGGGGAAAAAGCCCCGGCGAATTTTCCCCGTGAGAGCGGAGCAGCACCTGGTGGGATAATGCTCTGAGCGCAGCTGCGGCACCGCTTGGTCCCTGCCGAGTGCTGGCTTTCTCCGGCAGCCCGCTCCCTGCTGAGATAACACAACAGTAACGTCGCAACATGTTGTATTAAAAATAATCCAATTTCCTCCAGAACCGGGCAGCGAAGAGCTCGTGGAAAGGGGCAAATGAAGAAGGACCAATAAGGTGGTTTTGTCTCGAATGTCAAATCTGTTCTGGGAGTATTCCCGCGAGCGTGTTCCGGGGAGATGGATTGCTGCGTAGGCCTAGATGTGGAGCTGTGCCCTGCACAATCAGGGGGCTCCCGTGACCTCCCCGCGGTCTATCACTTAACTGTTTCGTCCCATAAATGAGGCTAAAAGGAAGAGAACCTTTTATGACATGCAAATTAATACAACTTGCTTCAGATAAGTAGCGTGGTGTGTCGCGTGTCTGTATATAATGGAGAGATGACACACGAAATGTCGTGAGTGTCCAAAGTGTTCTGCACTGTCTTGGATGAGACCACAAAGTAAAATCCACTGTACAAAATTACTACATTAAAAACGCTGGGACTGGGATCTCTCCTCTTGGTTCACTGGAGAGGGTGGTGTGCTCACAGAGCTTTTTGGTGGTTTCCTAAAAGTGATTATTCTCCAGAAATAAGTGTGTGGCGTATAACTAGGTTTGGATTACATCTTTGGTTAGCTCCTGAACGAGGTGTTGAAGTAGCTGCTGAGGTATTTGCAGGTATTTGAGGTATTTTAATATTTGAACTCAGAACTGTATTTATTACATTTTTATATGTGATCTCAAACCCAATTCTGTCTCACCTAAAAAAAGGAAAAAAAATTGGTAAGAAAATCCCTCATTTGTGGACAGCAGCAGCATTTTCTTGGGACTTATTGTGTCACACTGTCCCCCCCACAACCATTTGCTGCCACGTTTGAGTTGCATGCATCAGAATGCCTGTCAGTCCCTGAGAGGATGTACAGCAATGGGCTTGTACAGTCAGTGGGATTCCTGGCTTCATTGGCTGCGACCTGCAAATTAAAGTTCTGCGTAGCTTCACCCAGAAAAAGCTGCTTACACGGCATTTGTCGATGGCTGTTGAGTGTCCTCAGACCGTAGAAATAAGTGAGAGATTAGTAAGTAAGTCGAGTCGATTTGTGGGGGCAGTGTTACGACAGCGTGCAAGGTAGCACATTCTGTATCTGCCCTCAGCATGGCGGGAGTTGAAAGTTTGGTGGAATTCCAGAACCGCTGGGGTCCTGCAAAGTGGTCCGAAGCATTTTTTATTTGCTGCAGTTTTGAGCCACATGTGATGGCTGAGAAGTGAATAGAACAGAGGCGCTCTGGAACTGCCATGAATTTTGGTGGGCTGTGAAGTCACGGGGGAGTCAAAACTGGAAATGCGCTGGTCTGATCTGCACCACCGAGCCTCTTCGAAGACCACCCCGTGGCACCGAATACCCCCAAGTGCAGGAGAGTGAAAAAAGGAGAACAGAAATCTGGGGTGGAGGGGGCTTGTCTGTTGGATCTTAGCTGGCCGTGGGAAAGCTGCCCTTGAGTGCTTTTGCACAAAGCCTCTCTGCTCATAGCAAGAGTCAAGGCAGAAGACATTTGCGACTGAGCAGGGAGCAGAGTCTAAAGTCGAGGCAGGTGGCTTGTCCTGTCTCACACGAAACTGTGTGGCCAACCTGGACTCTAGGGAAGATCCCCTGCCTGCGCCACAGCCTTCGTATCCTCTTGCGCACTCTCCGTTTCACCTGTTCTGATTGCAAACTCTCCAGAGCAGGAGCTGCCTCTTACCATAAGCTACACAAGTGCTTAGAACAGCGTGTCTTCATCATGGCTGGTACTTCTAGGAAATACAGTTTTTCCAAACAAATCCACATCACGGAGAAATAATAATACTCATCCTTACCGAGTGCTTTCCAACATCACAAGGACTAAATGGAAATAGAGAATAAAGCTACTTTTATGGTTCTAAAAATAATTCTTCTGGGTCATGTGGAAAATCATTGTGGAGGTTATTTGTGGGAGTTCAAATGTTCAGTTGTTCTGCTTTACTTTTTCTAAGAATTACTGCATGGCTGAGAGTCAGCCTCCAAAATTCTCAAAAAGCTCATGAAAGGAGCTGCTGTGTTTCCTTTGGAAAAACTGGATGGCAGCATAAGGAGAGGGGAAAAAAAAGTGTTAGAATGTGCTACAGCTTTACTGGGATTTGGAAACGTAACAGAGAGTTTAGGATGTACCTATTGGGGCCACAGCTCAAACTGGACAAGGAATTCATTTGGGGATAGACTTTATTATCCTTAATGTGTTGAGACCCCCCGTGAGGACAGAGGGGCTGCTCAGCAATGGAAACAGGCCAGTGGAAAATCGTGAGGTTTTCCTTGAGAAACAATGAGATTCCTCAAAGGTTAGTAGAGTGCAATAAAGAAGGTTGATGGGATGACTGTTGGCTCATCTTCAAAGTTGAGGAAAGACTGTTTGATGTGCTTGGCCAAGGGGGCACAGCCATGAGTGAGTGTTTGTATGGGCCCTGGTGACAATCGTAACCTGTAAAGTTTGACCAAAAAAAGACGTCTTTCCTGAAAGCCGCTGGCAAAGTCAGGATGCTGAAATAGCAAGACTGCTGACCAGCAATTCCTGCGCTCTTAACTGCCCGCCAAAATGTACTATTTTTTTCCTTTATATAGTCAAAGGCTGAAAATCGGAAAAACTAAAAGAAAACATTGCTGGCCCAGCGCGGAGCGAGTCGTTTCCTGGTCCTAAACTGGTTGTCAAACCACAGGTCATCAGCACCGCGCTTTGCAGTTCTTTCTCTTGACTAACCGGAAGTGGGAGCTGATGAAACAGGAGACAGGTTACTTCTCAGCACACCCAGACCGTTAAAGGCTCCCCTGCTCGTTTTAGCTTGTGCGCCAGTCTATACGTTTGCTTAAACCCCACGCCCCCCGAACAAACCAAGCCAAGACAGCAGCTGCCGTCCTTTCGCCCTCTTTCCTCTTTTTTTTGGCACAAACTGTCCTTCGGAGTCAGAGGAAGTAGCTGTGTCTTACATGGGAATTACAGGAAAGGGAGATGCAGGGGGAAAACGGGTTCTGTAGCCCATGCGTTGCACTGTCTGTATTCTGTATCGAAGAGAAAACCCTCACGCTCGTGTGAAACTCCTTTGTGTCAAGTAAGGGAAGAAATGAGCTCACCTGTCAGTGCTCACCTCCTTTCCAGAGCTAACATTTCATTTCACGTTCTCTTGCCGTGTGGTGTGCAGGGGTGAGGGAGGAGGACACCACAGCGCTGCTGGGTTGTAGAAGACTCTGTTGTACAGAACTTGGAGGGATCTTAGCCTGGAATTTAAAAATCTCTTTCTGTAAATCTGTAAACTTCAGAGCACAGCATTAACATTTCTCCCTCACTGTCATGTTGACGGGCTGAGAAGGCGCTGAAATACCAGCTGATTGTCACCTCCGGGAGCAGAAAAGAGGCACAGCCAGCGAGTAACAAATGCAGGCTTCTAAACAACTGAAAAACCGTGTCTTCTGCCTTAATTAACTTACTTGGCTCTAATTTGTAGTCTGCCTTAATACATGTTTAGCAACAAGGTTCACAGAGCTCAGAAATGTTCGCGCTATGAAACAGAACTGCCTGACGTGCTATCAAAACCCGATAATAAATTTAACGCCCTGGGAGGCAGAGCTTGGGTCAGAGGCAAGATGAGTTAGTTGTAAGTCGAACTAAACGCTGAAGGGATTTTGGCATAGTAAAACTGCCACAGGCAGGAGAAAATTAAGACTTTACCAAAGAAGTAACGGGAAAAAACAGTTTTACTACTGGCTTTTAATCTTCTTGGCTTCTCAAACTCATATAGGGAATGGAGACTAATTACTGAACAATTTGTAGTGAGAATTGGCTCTGCTCTGTCGCGTTAGATCTACGCGTGGCGTTTGCTTCAGTGTCTCCAGCCAAACCTTCCCCTCGTGCGGCTGCTGCTCAGGATGCTGGGTCCTGGGTGGCTGCTGTTCGTTGTTCCAGGCATGGTCGTTTGTAAATGCTGTTCTCTGAATTAGGCCTGGTCCTGCTAGAGCAGCTCTGGAAAGTCGGGCAACCTCACATACGAGCTCATCGGGGCCTTGGGCTGGCTGCTGGAAACTCTGGTTTCCATGAGCAGTTTGAATCCTGTGGAAAACTCCCACTGATTTTTCAGGGATTATCCATTTGCGGAAAGTTATTCTGAGGGAGGTGCGTTCCTTTGTAAAACGGCTGGCAACAGCTCCGGGCAGCGCTTCGGTCCCAGTTCTGGCCGTCTATTTTTGTTGGTCCGAATTCGCCCTGTGCCTCGCACAGTGGGAATGTGCTCCATGCCTACAGCTTGCACTTTCCATTTTAGTCTAATAAAAGTAATAATAAAAAAAGAAAGCAAGGCTTGAGTGGTAAGTGTTTTCAGATATTGGACCCCTTGGGCTATATCATGTTTGTGTCTTTGAACAACTCTCCGTGGAGATCAGAGTGCGGTTCTGCTGGAAAAGCACAGACCCAGCACGACCTCTCCTTTGTCAGGGACTTTGGACTCCCAAGTGAGGAAAGGTGCGTTGTTAATGGAAAATAAAACTAGGTACAGTGCGTTTCATTGCTATTATTTATACTCTCTTTATATTGTAATTCCTTATATTTCTGTTTATGGTTGTTTTGTGTTCTCACTCATCTGCGTATTTTCAAAAATATTCCAATATTTAATTGGAAGGTAAAGGAGAAAAGTCCCCATGTGAACTTGTTTAAAGATGTGATCTACCGGCTGGTCAAGGTATTTTGTGTGAGGCTTCAAGGCAGTGACTGCCGTGCTGCCTTTAAATTAAAGAGCGTGCTAGTGAAAATACTGAGATTATTTACAATGAGGACCTACATTTCTCACATCCTACTGTTGTCTGAAATAGAAAATCCCAACCTATATTGCTATGCCAGAAAACGTTAGCAGATAAAGTGCAGAGCGGGTCACGGTATCTCTAATTCAGATTAATGACCCCATTCAGCTTGTCTCCTTAGCAGGAAATTAGAAAGTGCTGGGAAGGAGAAAATAGTGATTCATAACGCGTGACTCTCTGTATTGGCAGTTGCACTCATTAAAAGCTAAGATATTGTTTTGATATAAAATAATTGAGTCTGACTTATTTATGGGTTATGGCTGTCTCAGCGCGTGGAGGTTCCTTGAGAAGACTGCTGGCTGCACGCCCAGCTCGGGGGAGAAGAGGGGACCGGTGGCTGTCAGCGATCCCTGGCCGGGTGAAGCGCACAACTGCCTTCCCCGCTGCAGGAATGACCACAGCTGCTCTGCACAAAGAGCCTAGAAGAGTAAACACCTCCCGGAGGGGTCTGAGCACCTCACAAAGCAGCTCAGGTTGGTTGCCTGTTTGATAGGTGCAGTTGTGTTTAAGCGCAGGCGGTTGTAGAAGAGCATGTCAGCAGCCAGCGTGGCTCCTGGCCCTGCAGGATGAGATTTTGCCTGCAGAGGCTGGGTACGAAGGAGGTCTTACCCT
>NW_010405709.1:6159-8578 GCF_000710305.1 Buceros rhinoceros silvestris | reverse complement strand
CTGGGCACCTCTGTCAGCCCGAGTCGAGGGTGCGACCACTCGCTCAGCTGCGCGCACCAGCCACGGCCTTCCCTTTGTAGGGGGAGCCAGCCTGCCTCCAAGTTCCTGCTGGTGAGAAATACATTTCTGGGCAAAGGGAAGTAACATTTTTGCCTGGAGAAACAGCCGCAGTTGAAGAGCACTGACGTGTGAGCTAGTGTCAAAGTGCGGGATGCATCTTCAGCGAGTGATATTCATGATGTGGAATGGGCATGGAGTAGGAGGAAGCTCTGCGTGGGGCCGTACTCAGGATCTGCAGCTCCTTCATTCCCCCTCCCGTCTCTAACCTGCGGCGAGGGCAGAATGACTTGACTTGTTGTCGAACTGTGTGATCTCTGCCTCTGCAGGGAGAGCTTTGCTCTTGGCCTGGACAGACAGCAGAGCTTTTCTGCTGGGTAGGTGAGGTGCTCACCGCTCACAAGAAATGCTGAAATGCGACGAGAAGGACTTGTGAGCGAAGGGGACCAGAGGGGCGGAAGGGTTAGTGTACAGGAGGCCAGGCTTGCCGAGGCTCGGGTCTGGATGATCCAGGATGTACCGATTTGCAGCCCTGGGTGCTGGGGCTCTCCCTTCTGCTGAAATCCTGTCCTGGGTGTCGTTTTTAATCCTGGGTTTGACTTGTTATCTTTAAGAACTGTAGTTACGAGATGCTAAAAGGTGGCACTGTGCACAGCTTAGTGCTGGCTTGATTGAAACGCCGAGGTCAAAGGCCAGCAGAAGCCAAAGGTCCCTGCAAACTAACCATATGCATGGGCTCGCTGCGCTCTTCTCCCTCCGTGTCATGAAGACAAATGGCATTTTTTAAAATGCTCCCAATGAACCAGCATTCATTTTCTGGTGTCTCTTCCTCCTTTATTGCCTCCTAATGAGCTCCATTCCCATCACCTCTAGCCTTCTGCCTCCCAACCCGCATTTACACCCGTGCATAGAGGGGAAGCAAATTGAACAAATTAATTAAGTTGGCCTGGCTAATGAGATGGGCTTTGGTGACTTCTGGGGTTCTGCTCTTGCTTTTTACAGAAATCTTCTCTAAGTCTCCGCTGGCCACAGCTGCCGGGCTTTTTCTGTCCGTAGGGTTGGCAAGAACACCAGATTTCCTTTGTGTGCCCTCTCAGGTTTAACTGAGAACATTTCACCCTCTGTCTATATTTATATTCAGGTATTACATACATGTGCGTATTTTTACTCTTTATTTGTGTATTTATGGTGGTCGTTTTACTTCCTTGTTTATTTTTTTTAGCAATGGAATGTTTATGAAAGGAGCTAGTTGGGACAACAGCTGTGCCTTAGGGGAGGGGACCTGTGCTGTGGCAGTCCCCACGACTTCCTCGCAGCCCTGGACCAGCTGGGGTGTGTTTTCTCTCCAGTTCTTCCCCTGCTGCTCTCTTTGCTCTCGGGGAGGTCAACTGCTTCAAAACAAGTGTTGGCCAGATTTAGTTTAAAACCTGTTAAAAGCTTGTTGTGAGCTGGCACCTAACACCTCCCGAGACATTCCTATGGCAATCTGCACCCAGGTAGAGCTGTGCTTATCCCGCTTTTTTCTTCCCCCCAGCAGTCCCACTTCTTCGCACTGGAGGAAGGCAGCCGTCTCGAACTGTGAAATTCTGCGCATTTCAACGGATTGTGGATAAACTGAGGATCTGGCTGCACACGTGCTTTTGTTGCCCGTTGTCATGCTTTGCTCCTGGCCGCGGGTGAGGATGTTGACCCTTGTGCTGCAGGCTGCAGCACCTCCATGGGCAAATTAATGATTATTGTCACCTGGCTTCGAGAGCCGCTGTAGAAGAGAGAAGGAGCATGGCGAAACTGCTCGACTTTCGAAGGTTAAGTGTGGATCTATGAAAGGACTCTTCCACTTTTGACCAGGTCTGTGGACCTGCTGCATATGAAGCCGTTGGAGAGATGAAGCCGTGCTTCTGTACGCTATGAGGTGTTACCATCAGGCAACCCACACCCACCCTTGGAGAAGACACATGACAGCCACACTTCTGGTTTCTGTCAGCAATACCTGCAGCTCCCCCTAACGTGTGTCCTCTGCTGCATGGTTTGGCAGGGGTTTAATCCTGGCTGCAGATGGCCAGTAGCCTCTACCTGATTTTTACAAGATAGCAGATCCATCCGGAATTGCCCAGTACCGTTTCCTGACATGGTGCTACCTCACCAGATGAAAGTGCTACGGATTCTTTTCAAGGAATATGTGAATAACTGTAAATTCCTCTACTGAAATGCTTCTAGTGAGCCTTTCCCCCTTCCTGTCTGCACCATGTTGTCACTTGGAAGTAATAAATACATACAGCTGTTGTCTAGATAGTCACCTTGACCATCTCCTTCCTTTCTATTCCTCAGCTTATCACTTTGTGATACCTGAAAACTAGTGATG
>NW_010405709.1:5135-6042 GCF_000710305.1 Buceros rhinoceros silvestris | reverse complement strand
CTGCTGAAGTGAAGGTTATATAAAATGATGTGGTGTGAAAGAGCCCCCGAAACTTCAGTAGCGGTTAAAGGGAGATCTAAACCGTCCTCTGTTGAAACATCAGTGGGCTCCGAATCTGACTCAGCTTTCAGAGCTGGTACTCTGTTAACTTCAGCAGCGTTATCGCACAATGAGAAATAATCAGCTTTAGACCCGACCTTTTCCACCTCCTAATTCACTGCACAGGAGTGTGTCCAAGAGGAACAGGACAAGATTTTGTTCCTGCTTCTTCCGTCACACAGTTTATCATGCAATATTTTATCATTCTGCAGCTGGAATGCGTGGAGATAGATGATAAATCTGGAAATCTGAATTATTTTACTCACTTGCTACAGTATAGTCCAGATGATGGGTTTATTTCAGTCCCTGGATGTGAAATTTGTAGCACAGTCTCGGAAGAACGAAGGTGATCTAGAATAATGCAAAAGCCAGCAACTGGGCCTTGGTACTGAGAGAAGGAGGTTCTCACAAGTCCTTCCAGCTACATCCTCCCCCTTATCTTGCGGTTTTTCCCATGCTCTTGCTGTCTTTATGTGTCCCTACTACCCCAGTGATAGACAGGCCATAACTGGCTCTCGGTGGGAGACTTCAGAAGCCAGAAGGTGCTGCTGAAGAGGTAGGCTGGGTCTGTGTTGGTGACAGTGCCAACAGCCTTTGGGAGCCAGACTTGCCCCTGCCATTTCTGTTTGGCTTTTTTCCTTGCAGTGCGGATCTCAGAAATGCATTATCAGTGTCGAGAGGAGTGGTGAGGGGCACCTGGCCTCTCGGGGAGGTTTGGGGCACTTCCATTAGTCCTTCTGCGTGCAGCTTCACTGGCTCCAGCTTTCAGAGCGGAAGGACGCCCTTCCCCGCTGGGTTTTCTCGCCGT
>NW_010405709.1:459-5075 GCF_000710305.1 Buceros rhinoceros silvestris | reverse complement strand
AGCGGAAGGTCGCTCTTCCCGGCTGGATTTTCTCGCAGTCAAGGCTGTAAGAGTTCAGCTTGTTTTAGAGGGCTGAAGTTTGTTCTTGACAGTGGGGATCTGCATGGCCCAGATTGCTGCAGTCCTGGCAGAGATGGAGGGATAAACTGGACAGGATCTAATTGGCCGTTTACTTGCAGAACTAGAACATAAAATACACATTAAAGTGCCCGCGTTGGCGTGTGGAGTTTTATTCTTTAATGCCGCTGCAACGTTTCAGGTAAGCTGGAGTTCTTACAAATACTTCACTTTGAAAAGGGCCAGGAGCTTGTGTAAGACTGTGGCAGAGCAGTTGTCGTTTGTGCTTCAGGGACGCCTGTCCTGCAGTTTGCCAGCGAGAAGGAAGAGCGCAGCGGTATCGGTGCGAGCCTGCTCAGGCGGCCTCACCAGCGCACCTGCGCTCCACCGCCCAGGCATTGCTCTGGGCAATTCTGCGGGCAGTTTTCACCTGAACTCAATCAAAACCCAGCCCTCGGACTTCGTATAGGAAGCTCTCGATGGTGCCTCCTGAGATCAAGGCTACCTCGTAACAGGCACAGAGGTGAAATAACTTGTTTAAAGCCGCACCACAGGAGTAATGGGTCCTAGGACGCTGTCTTAACTGCTGAATGATCCAGTCTCATCGTGATGCCTTTTCTTCCCAATGCCTTCCAGTCTAGACTGCAGAGAGGCATAAAGTCAACAAAACCTTCTAGATTTTGCTGCCACAAAAGGACCTGTCATACCTTAGGAGAAGCAGTTCCCTCGCTCGTGCCTTGGAATGCCTTGGGAAGGGGCTCTCTGGGTAAGGCTATAGTTTTTTAGGGAATAATGCAATTCTTTTACTCTCTTTAGATTGTTAGGAAGAAGCCAAAAAAGAGGGGAAACAAAGCAAGATGTGCAAAGGAACACGAATAGCATATTTGCTTTGTCAGTTTTCTTCAGGAAAAAGAAGCCCTGACAACTATACGTGCCCCACGCTTGACGCTAACTCACTTTATGGGAGTTGGCACCGCAGAGAGTGTATATTTGTAGGGATGCATTCGCACGACCGCTGCTTCACACAGACTACTGATTTAGCTGTCTAATTTAGGAGCACAGGCGCTCTCTGTAGTCAGCGGCGCCTAAATTAACATCTCTGAATTCCCCCCTGAAAGGCCGTACCTTTCTCCACTGACTTCAGAGCGACCCGAGGCTCCGAATTTCGGCCCGTGAGTCACGTGCCCGGTGTATTAGCCTTGTGCAAACACCGCTCTGATGAAGCGCTGGCCCTGGCGCTGCCTTCTCCCCACAGGCAGTGAAGTCCTCGGGAGATCACGGCTTCGTTAGAGCCGAGTGCGTGGAAGAAGGGGCTGGAAGTAGCCAGATACCTGTGCCTCAGGGACTTGAGGGCAAAGATGCGCTTTCGTACCACCGTGCCCGGAATACCCGTTAGTCACTGGGGGAAAAGGGAACGCCCTGCCGTGGAGCAGGACCAGAAGGGGCCCGCGAGCCACCCTGCCTTCTGCCTCTGCCTCTGCCCAGGGCTCTTGCTGTCACCCTGCAGAAATCGCGGACTTCTCGCCCATTCCCCTTCTCCACCTCTTTGCAATGAGAACGATTTTACTCACAGGAGGTGATGTCACGAGGTTGTTGTGAGGGGATGTGACTCACTGTTTGTATAATGCTTTGAAGACGGAGAGTGCTAAGTATTGTTATTTGAGATGGCAACAAAATAAAACAAAATCTGTTCGGTGCAGCTGTTCAAGCCAACTCCATTTTCAGTGAATCTTCCAAGTAGGAATTCAAAATCAAAGTAAAAAGCCTGGCCAACTGGAACTTTACAGCTCGATGGGAAATGTAGAAAGAGAATTAATTGGGTTTTAAATAGTGTAACTGTATTGTGATGGAGCGTGATCTGGAGCGCTCCTCTACTCCTGGTCGTCAGTCAGTTTGGAACGGTGAATTGAGGCTTGCTCGGGGGAATCTTATTTTTTGGGAAAGAAAAATAGTTGGGCCATCTTGCATGGCATCCAGTATAAACTCTCCCAAATGGCCTCTCTGCTCTCTCAAAATGTGCTTTTCCCTCTTCATGCTGCCTTTTTTCAGTAATGCAAAACAGCAAATGATGTGGGAAGTGACAAAACTGCCAGACAGCACCACAGGGCACCTTGGGGGGAATCACTGCCCCTGCCAGAGAGTTCGGCCTCTGCCACGGCCCCAGAGGGCTGCTCCAGCTACGGCAAGTGTTCTCCTAGCACCAGACGAGCATGGCCAGGGAGAGCTTCAGGATCGAGGGCTGCCACTATACACTCCGTGCTGGTCCCCTCAGCGCCTGCCTCTGGCTTGCTCCTCTGCATGTCCACGACGAGAGGATCTTCCCTTCGGATCGGGGTCCTATGAGTAAGCAGAGGCTGTTTACTCACCGTGTCACATCGCAGGATTTTCTCCCTGGCCTTGGTACTCTATGATGGCCCTTGGCCTCTGTTGTCTCCATTTTGGGAACACAGAAATGATTGTACTGACTCAGACGAACGGTGTGGCGTTCCAGCAGCAGCGGTCAGCGCGGCCGACCTGCGGGACAGCCGTGCTCCCAAATGGCCTCTACCTCAGGGCTGATGTTTTAAACTGGGATGGCAAAGATCGGCTTCACGCACGGTCTCTAAAACGGGCATAATAACACCCTTGCTGCCCAGGAGCATTGCTAAGTCAGGACTGTTGGCAAAACGCTTTCAAGTCCTGAACTGAAATTGGTAAAGTCCTACTATTTTTGCCTGCCAAGGAGCTGCCTCTTCTGAGGAAGGCTCTATGTACATTGGATTTACATTTTTCACCTGCTGTTCAAAGGGACCCGAACGTGTCTCTCAGGCTCTTGGGTTTGGTGAGATTTGTCAATACGAAGCACCTTCATAAGAGGGTTATTCATTGCTTTCCCGCTTTCAGTGGGTGCACTGTTTCCCAGCTGAGCCGCGCTGTTTGAGGTTTGCTCTTCTGTGCCGAGGTATGCCTTCAGATCCGAGTTCTTGTTTTCTTAATACTTCTGAAGTTACTTTTTCCTAAAATATGACTCTCAGTAAACATTTCAGCACTTTAATTTGGCTTAAATTTACACTTGGATATTAAAGTTCCCAAATAGTTCTATGAGCAAACAGAAAAACGATGGCTCTGGGAGCTTTTCTTTTTAATATCTTTTCGTAGGCTAAACTATATACACAAGTAACTGCCTTATAAACAGCTTTATATTGCCCTCTACGGCAAGTCACTGGGGCAACGTGCCGTAACGGGCTGCGAACGGCGTGACATTATATGCGCCAACAAGGTCATCGGAAAGACACTGCGCTGATAGAAGTGGGCCTAGAAAAAATAGCCTTGAACTCGCTCTATCACAAGTAATAGAACAAAGGAAAACATACAAGATATTTTTCTTCTCAGAAGCAACACGAGCCAATACAATTCTGCTTGCTGAAATGTTTTTTCTATCGTGGTCCAAGTAAAATTTTTACTTCCTTTAGAGCTATGCTTGCTTGTGTGCTGCGTAAGTGATGTTTGCTCACCTTTGGAAAGCTGATTCTCTCCGAGATTCAATTAGCTGTCAGAAGAAAGCGCACATCACACGCGCACGAACGCAGCGGACGGGCCGTGTTGAAACACCCATGGCAAATGTTCAGCGCTTGAGGTCTGGCAGTCTGAAAGGCGCAGCACAGCGCTGAATTTCTGTGCTTCCTCCCTCGGAGGCCACGCTGCGGAATCCGGCTGTGAGGAGAGACCTTTCAGAGAGCGGGTGGAAGGCGAAAGAGCGCGTGCTGGGGTGGCTCTAGCGCGGTCGGCCTTTGCTCTTCTGGCTTGATCTTGTGGAGGTATTTCTGTGTATATACACACACCGCCTCTCAAGGCCATGCCAGCGCTCCTGGGGCTGTGTGATTGCCACTCAAAGACTTGACCAGAGTCCCCCGGGTCTCCAGGGGTTCGAGGGGAGATCACTGTCCCTGTGGGCACCTGTGATGCTGAGGAAAATTTTAAGCCACTGGGTTTTGTACTATGGGCATGGTTGTTCCTTTTGTATCCTGATGTAGACGGTGAGGTTCTGTGAGGCAGGGGAAAATGCAAGTGGAAAACTCTAGTGCCATCATCTGGGATCTTCTGGTTTTCCTCAAACTCCAGAAAACCTTTTACTTCCGTATGTGTGTAGCCATCAGCTGCAGAAAAGGGAAGCAGAGGAACAGATGGTCACTGCAGTTCAGTATTTCACAAAATCTCGATCACAAACCCACCTCCAAATCACTAAAAGATACACACCTTTCCCAATTCCTATCTTGACAACCCGGAGTTTCCAAGTGCTTTCCCAAGCACATCCAGAAACTCCTGAGACCTGGTTCCAGCTGGTGCAGCTCCTTACGCCTGGTGAGTGGAGGCAGTGGCCACCACCCCCTGAAAGAGAAAACCAACCCAAACAGTAAAAGTTTTGACAGAAAGTGAGCGCTGTTGACCGGGGGACACGAGTCTCCCTTGGTGCGGGCAGCGTTCTGGGTGTCAGCGGTTGGGTGAGGGTGCACGTTCGCTACGGCAGGGCAGGGCAGGGCAGGGTGCATTGATGCGCACCCTGGTATGGGAGCTCCTTC
>NW_010405709.1:0-318 GCF_000710305.1 Buceros rhinoceros silvestris | reverse complement strand
CCTTATCCAGCCCCACATGAACAAGCCCGTCCGGTGGCTTTGCCAGCGTCTTGGGCGGAGGCCCCTGTGCAGTCAGTGTGAGGCAGGGTGGTTCAGCGGAGCGAGTGGTCCAGTTCCACAGAAATTGAGCCAGTGGACCGAGTAACCCACCGCGCTTACCGGGGCGCGTTTTCTCCCCACCCTCCCCTAGGGCCGGCGATGCACGGCGGGAGGAGGAGGATGTTTCTCAGACGCGTTTCTCAAGCGCGTTCGGAGAGGCCGGCATGGCTGTAGCACTCATTTGCGGCTTCCTCGGTGTTTTTTTGCAGCCGCTCTCGG
>NW_010405708.1:4941-12019 GCF_000710305.1 Buceros rhinoceros silvestris | reverse complement strand
GGAGAAGTTGCTAAGCCATCATAGGGACCTTCACTATCAGTTACACTGAGACAAAACCCTTAAGTATTAAATCAACAATTATAATTTAATGTGTAGATTTGTGACAAAATGCAGGTTTCAGTGATACCAGTGATAGTGTATTGACTGCGAAGAGGGATACGTACAAATATACCTAAACACTAATGATTGTTAATAACTAGCCTGATTTTGGTATTTAAGTGCATATAACACAGAGCTCTTACCCAATAGGTGTCCCTATGGGGGTGGTGAAGATAAGGCTCAGCCTGTCGACCAATCCCAAGGTTTCCCTGGTGGTCTTCTGTTCCCCAATTTCTCCTTGATACCAGTGATAGTGTATTGACTGCGAAGAGGGATACGTACAAATATACCTAAACACTAATGATTGTTAATAACTAGCCTGATTTTGGTATTTAAGTGCATATAACACAGAGCTCTTACCCAATAGGTGTCCCTATGGGGGTGGTGAAGATAAGGCTCAGCCTGTCGACCAATCCCAAGGTTTCCCTGGTGGTCTTCTGTTCCCCAATTTCTCCTTTAATTTGCCACTTTTTATATTGTTTCTATACTTTTAGGTGGAGCTTGAGTGACTCTAGCCATACATTCTTTTTATTCTGATTGGATTAAAAATCTCTTGCTTCACATTTAAAGGTATGGGTGATAAAGTGTAGGGCGTATGCCCAGTGGGGAGTTGTTGTACCTGGAAGGCAGGTATCCTGTGGGATGGAGGTGCGTTCTGGTATTATAATGACTTTATAATGAGCAATGTTCACATAGAGGACACAATTTCACCATCTTCTAAAGATACAGGTGACAAAACATAGGGCGCATGCCCAGTGGGGAGTGGTCATACCTTGGAGGCAGGTAGCCTTTGGGATGGAGGTGTGTTTTTGTGTTATAATGACATTATAATGAGCAAAGTTCACCTTGAGGACACGATTTCACCATCATTGCTGGCACGGCAGTTGCAATCCATCTTTCTTGATAGTGGTTATGCAGTTAATGGCAGCAGCCCATTGTTACCTCCAAGAACAGGGACGGGCCGTATTGCCTTCTCATTACCTCCTCCCCTGTTTGGAGATACAGTACGTTTCGATTGGCTGCGGTAGGCCTTATCCATGGTAACTACACTCCATCCTTGAGATCTGCAAACTGCGTTCTGCTTCATGGCTATGCTTTGTGCCAGGGTGCAAGCCAAAATCTGGGGAACAGTGTTTCACTCACCTCCACATTATCCATTGTTTACCCACACAGGGGGACAATCACTTCCCTCCTCCTGCTGGCTACGCAAATTCTGATACAAGCCAGGATGCTGTTGGCTGCCTTGGCCAGCTGGGCACACAGCTGGCTCATATTCAGCCGGCTGTTGACCAACACCCCCGGGTCTTTTTCCACTGGGCAGCTTCACAGCCACTCTTCCCCAAGCCTGTAACACTGCATGGGGTTGTTGTAACCCAGGTGCAGGACCCAACACTTGCCCTCATTGAACCTCAACCTATTGGCCTTGGCCCATCGATCCAGCCTGTCCAGATCCCTCTGTAGAGCCTCCCTACCCTCAAGCAGACCAACATTCCCTCCCAACTTGGTGTCATCTGCAAACTTACTGAGGGTGCCCTCGACCCCCTCGTCCAGATCATTGATAAAGATGTTGAAGAGAACAGGCCCTGGTACTGAACCCTTGGGAACACCACTTGTGACTTGATTGAACTCCATTCACCACCACTCTCTGGGCTTGGCCATCCAGCAGGTTTTTTGTCCAGGAAAGCATGTGGTCATCCAAGCCATGAGCAGCCAGTTTCTCCAGGATAATGCTATGAGAAACTGCATCAAAGGCTTTACCAAAATCTAGGTAGAAAATGTCCACAGCCTTTCCCTTGTCCACCAAGTGGGTCAGCTTTTCATAGAAGGAGATGAGGTTAGTGAAGCAGAACCCACCTTTCGTAACCCCATGCTGACTCAGACTAATCTCCTGTATGTGTGATGTGATGGCACTCTGGATGATCTTCTCCATGACCTTCCCTGGCACCAAGTCAGAATGCCAGGCCTGTACTTCCCTGGATCCATCTTCTGAGCCCTTCTTCTAGATGGGTATCATGCTTGCTAACCCCCAGTAGATGGGTACCTCCCTTGTTAGCTAGGACTGCTGGTGAATGAGTACCCTTGGGTGGATCCCATCTGGACACATAGACTTGTGTGCGTCTAAGTGTGTAATAGGACACTGACCATTTCCTCTTGGATTATGGGGGCTTCCTTTTTCTCTCAGTAGATGGGTACCTCCCTTGTTAGCTAGGACTGCTGGTGAATGAGTACCCTTGGGTGGATCCCATCTGGACACATAGACTTGTGTGCGTCTAAGTGTGTAATAGGACACTGACCATTTCCTCTTGGATTATGGGGGCTTCATTTTTCTCTCTGTTTCTGCCTTCCAGTTCAAGGAGCTGGGAACTCAGAGAACAACTGGTCTTACTCTTAAAGACTGAGGCAAAGAAGGCGTTCAGTACCTCAGCCTTTTTTACATCCTGGGCCACTGTTTTCGTTTGCATCCAGTAGAGGATGGAGATTCCTCTTAGCCCTCCTTATGCTGTTTTTGTAGAAACCTTTTTTATTAACTTTCTTTTATGGTAGTGGCCAGATTAATTTCTGTTTGGGCTTTGGCCTCTCCCTGCACAGCCTTACAAAATTCTTGTGGACTTCCTGAATGGCCTGACCCTTCTTCTATAGGCAATAGACTTTCCTTTTTTTCCTGACTTCCAGCCAAAGCTCTCTCAGCCATGAACCATGCTAGCTTGTCTTACGACACACTGGCATGGCTTGTTCCTGTGCCTTAAAGATTTCCCTCTGAAGGAATGTCCAGCCTTCCTGGACTTGCCCTTAAAGGCTGCCTCCCAAGGGACTCTTCAAACTAGTCTCCTAAATAGGCCAAACACTGCCCTCCGCAAGGCCAAGGTTGGCAGCTCTACTGACTCCTCTCCTTACTTAACTGAAAACTCTACCATCTCATGATCACTGTGGCCAAGATAGCCTCCAACCTTCACATCACCCACAAGTCCTTCTCTGTTCACAAAGAGCAGGTCTAGCAGGGAGCTTTCCCTAGCTGGCTCCCTGGCCAGCTGCATGAAGAAGTTGTCTTCCACACACTCCAGGAACCTCCTGGACTGTTTCCTCTCTGCTGTGTTGTACTTCCAGCAGACATCTGGTAAGTTCAAGTGGTAGTGATTCTGGGACTTCTCCCAGCTGCTTATAGCATATTTCACCTACCTCTTCATCCTGGTCGGGTGGTCTGTAACAGACTCCTACTGTGATATCTGCCTTGTTCCTTAATTCCAAGGTTCCCTAATTCTTACCCATGAACACTCAACCCTATT
The DNA here is from genome assembly GCF_000710305.1 of Buceros rhinoceros silvestris. Taxonomy (NCBI): domain Eukaryota; kingdom Metazoa; phylum Chordata; class Aves; order Bucerotiformes; family Bucerotidae; genus Buceros; species Buceros rhinoceros. The sequence goes on along the minus strand of NW_010405708.1, from coordinate 8,636 downwards.
GTTACCATCATCAAGCTCCAGACAGTCAAAGCACTCCCTAATATACAGAGCCACTCCACTGACTCTCTTGTCCTTGCCTATCCCTTCTGAAGAGTTTATAGCTGTCTAACGGAACACTTCAGTTGTGGGAATCATCCCACCAAGTTTCCATGACAGCAGCTATATCCGTAAGCAGGGTCAGTGATGGGGTCAGATGAGGCTGGACTTTATCCTGTTGGATCTAGATAACCATCACCATCCTATGCTGTTCTCTGTCAAGCTGTGATAATCTGCTAGGAGTAGATCTATGACAGACCGAAGTGGACTTTGAGAACAAAAACCTACCCTATGCTTCATCATCCACATTAACTGTGGTCAATTTTAATTCAATGTGTTTTATTACAACCTCATAAAATATATCACAGATGAAGAAAAGTGCAAAGCTGTGGACTGCTTAACAGCAGTTCCACTAGTCTGAGGTTTCCCTCTCTTCCTTGCAAATCTGGCTTTTGCAGTGGTCCAGTATGGTTTGGGCAGCGATGAATAACTGCTCCTTTGGATTAAAATCTCTGTCCTTTTATTCTTGTTGTCATAGATTTCCTATGAGACGTGTATGTACCCCTTTCTACATACAGGCTTTATTGCTTCACTTGTGAAATAATTTGAGAAATCGAGAAAGAGTCATTACAGAGGTGTAGTACATCTTGTAGTATCCAGTTGCATTAAGGAGTTTAGGTTAGAGGTGTGCCAATATGTTCATGATCTCCTAAAAGTGCCTTCTCTGGCAAAGGTACAAGTGACTTAAGGGAATGCTGTTGATTTTTTGGCTATGTCCCTGATTTTAATTTACTAGTAGCTGAGGGCTAACCTATGTGCTGCTTTCAGTTATAATAGAAATACCTGATCTGCATGGTAGAGCCTTCATATAGAGCCTTCGTGAAGGCATGGTAGAGCTTTCATGTAGACTGAAAATAATTAAACAACTGAAAAGTTTAAGACGATTGTCTTTAGCAATTAGTTAATTAATTGTGATAAGACTGAAGCTCCCTATTGTATGTGGTGTTTACAGTTGATGCTGCTTGAAGTAGAATGCTCTTTCTCGTGATGAATTCTGTTGATTCTTTTTTCCCCTTCCTTTTTCACTCTTTTCTTGTTAACTTTGCATTTCCAGACATCGAGTATGAAAAGGTTCTGGTATTCAGCTGAACTCACCAAAGGAAAATATGAATCTTGCAATCTGTTTGCTTGTTTTTAATTCTGTGCTCTTCTCACAAGACTGCCACCAACTTTTTTCTTCCTCCTGCCTTTTTCTAGTATGAATGTGCGTGGTGGCATAGGACTATGTGAAATGGTGTCACAGCAAACAGTATTTGTCCTCAGCACGTAGCAGAAGTTTGAAAGCATTCCATTGACTTTTTTTCTTCAAACTAATGCCATTTAAATTTTCTCTTCCAAATAACAGCAGCCTAAACAGAATACATTTTCAGATTAATACTGCCTTTACAGAATGCTTTCTTAACTATTCCAACAACTATAAGTGGGAGGAGAGTGGTTACTAGTAGAGCAAGAGCATTATAAATGGTTGCAGAGCTAGGACTTGTGAGTATGGAATAGTAAGCTAAGTTTAGCCTAGTTTAGCTAGAGGGATGCTTGGTGTTCTTAAGATCGAGCAATGAGATTTATTAATGTTTTGAAAACATAACTAAGACAAAAACTGGGAACATAAATGCAATGTGTTTTGTTTCATGTGAATAGAATACAGCTGATTCGAATCCCTCATGGGGGGCTTCTCTTGTGCTGGAGCAGGTACACCTCAAAGCAGCTGTGGCTGGGGATAAGTCTATGCCTCAGCACGTATACCGCTGGAGAGCCTGTGGCTTCACTTGGAGCTGGTACACCCATAAGGAACTGCAGCCTGTGGATGAGTCTAAGCCAAAGTAGGGGCAAAGGAAGGAGTTTGTTGCAATGTTAAACCCCGTGGTCTGGTCCAATTGGACCAGGGGTGGAGGTTATAATGGAAATACCTTTAAATTGCAGCTCAAGTCATGTAACCCATGATTTGAGTCGTGTGTTACAGGAATTACTATAGGAGGAACCACCTGAACAAGTAGAGGACAAGCTTTACAAGAAGCAGTTCAAGTGCAGCAGTGAACTGACCTCACCTGGCTTTAGTGCCCAGTAACTCCATGTAATACAGCACTTCTCCTGTCCTGAGTGACCACTATAACAGATGGACCCTGAAGCCATGGACTAAATTAACTCAGCAGACATTTTGTGGACATTTGTGGACACTTAACAGACATTTCACAGGGGTAGTCCATAGAGTAATGGAATTACATCAAAGGATGGGGAGGTGTGGTGGTGATTAGTAAGGATATATTGGATAGTGTGGGACCTGAGCCGGATGTAAATGGTATGGAAATAAGGAGTGAAAAATATGTTGATTTTGGCTGGGATAGTGTTAATTTTCCTCACAGTAGCTAGGATGGGGCTGTGTTTTAGATTTAGATTTTGTGTTTTAGATTTTAGAGTTTTCTCAGTTTTCCAGTTCTCTCCCCATTGGGACGCAGCAGGGAATGAGTGAGTGGCCGTGTGTGGCTTAGTTGCTGGCTGCGGTTAAACCACAACACTCTGGTCTGTGGCTGTGTAGATACCTGTGGATTTCTCTTTGCCTAAAAGATACACAGTCAACTTCCTCTCATATTCTTGGGTCGCTAATCTGTCATAAACCCCAAACACATTAAACTTTTTTATTAAGGCATATGGAACAGGGCATGCACATTTACATTAAACTTTTCTTCAAATTTGGTTTATAATGAAAACAGAGAAAGAGTTTGACTGCAGTGACACTGGCAGGCATCACCGTAATGAGTAATCAGAGAGTGTGCACTGTATGCTTGTGTTACAGGGTAGTTTGTCTTGACTGTTTTAATATATGTGATTTTTCAAAGTCTTGACATTCTTGGCAAGCACAGCATAGGAGATTCTGGATGCGTGCTACATTTCTGGCTGACTGGCAATCATGCTACTTTTAGACTTGAAGGGTAATATGCCTAGAATGAAATTAGAAGTTCTATCTGAAAACCAGTAATTTTTAATTAACTTGAACACAATTTGTACATGTATTGGACGCTTCCTAACAAAACTTGTTTTGGAGAGCAGACAAGTTTATGGTCAATGTTACAGGAACACCTAAACACTAAAGGAGTTCAGTGAATCATAATCTTCTGTGCACTGACTCATGGAATGCTGTTGTGAGCTAGCTAAGTGTTTCTATTTGTGTTTTATATATGGAGAAGTCAGAGGGATTGGAATAGCTGCATAAAATTAGATCCTAAATATCAAGGTTTTATGGATTTATACAATGGGAATTTGAATGCCTAAAGAACAACTATATAAATAGGAACACTTGCATTTGTGGATCTTGATTTAAGATACCCATTTGGAATCGTATGATGAGTCTGTGATGGGTCTCCCAGGCTGCTGGAGTTCAATTCTTTTCCTTGATTGTTCTGCCTGTCTGTTTTGTGATGTGAACTATCAAATGTGCAGTGGGACCTTTGCCACCGTGATAGTAGTAATATGCTTCTGTAAATCTATAACATGTACTTCTTGTTATGAACAAATAGTTACAAACTATTTCATGTAAATTACTCTTTTGATTTTTGCTAAGTTTAACAAACTTCTAAGTGATACTTGGCTTTTAATAGTCTAAA
>NW_010405708.1:0-4858 GCF_000710305.1 Buceros rhinoceros silvestris | reverse complement strand
TTCCCTACATGATGTATGGAGTTATGATTAAAACGAAATTTGAGCATATTTCCTCAATCAGACTAGTACCAGTCAGGAAAAATAGAAATTGAGACAAACTCTCTTCTCAGTCTCCTCTTTGTAGTGCAGGTTTAAAATTAATAAATGTCTTTTTAGAATTCTCTTGTGACTTTTGCGTTACCTGTAGATAAAGGAATTGAAGTAATGAGAATTTTCACAAAGGAAACATTGAGCTGGCAAAATGATTACAGATACCTTCCCTGTGCGTAACTGCCTCCAGGCAGGCCTGCTAGCAGTAAAAGATTTAGTTCAGCGATAAGTCAGTGTTACAAAAGATTTGGGAATTAGAAGTTCATTTGCTTGGATGCTCTGTTTGTGATGAGAGGAAAAAAAAACCTGGTCTTAGCTTGCTTAAAGAATGGCTTATTGTATTTGGTCATATCCATATTTGTGCAAAACAAAATACACTGGTAGTATGAAATTTCCGGATACTGAGTATGAAAAGTATTTGAGTGCTGGGACAAAGAAATTGATGAAGACTGATTATTGTTTATTTCCTTGAGATAATTTTAAGTGACTTTTCTCAGTTATATAAATTCAATAAACTGAAAGCTGATGTCTGTAGTGAGTTTTAGGAAATATAAGAGAATAATACAGGAAGGTGGTGGAGCACTTTGATGATTGATAGGCAAATGGCACTAATATGGGTGTACATATAGATTAATAACTCATGGTTTTGATTCATTTTTCAAAAGATAATTGATGAACAATCTGATATTCTTTATTCTTGGCATCGACATGAAAACTGCATTTACATAGAACCGTAGCCTCTTCCACTAGCACATATTGTGATTAAATCTACCCAAAGGTTTCTGATAGTTGACTTGATACAGTAGGTTGTTAGCAATAGGTCATATGATCCTTTTGGCTGGAATAAACTGAGCAATTGTGATAGTTTTGAAAATTACTTTTAGATAATTGTGATGTGATTTCATTGCTCTAGGCATTTAGAGGGAAGGTCTTGAAGGGCATGAGAAGATCACAAAAGTGAGGTACATCTACTGAAGAGCAGGGAGATTACTCGGCAGAGTGCAAGCAGTTCAGCACCTAGTGTAGGCTGAAAGTACAGCTAAGTTCAAATGCCTATGGAGATAGGATCAAGACAATATTCAAGTAAATCAAAACTTCAAAACTATATAGTTTATATAATTATAAATATGTTAATACATAAATATATACTCTGAGAATACAGTTACTTCCTAACTTAGAGATCATTAATGTAGCTTTGAATAATTATTGTTTGCCTGGGGTTAACATATGACACTTCCACGACTGATTGTGCTGTGACTTGAACTGTTATGGAGTAGATTATTTTCATTTTTAGTCTTCCCATTGTTAATTGGAAGAAGAAAAAACTGTTCTAAAAATAAAGGCAAGGCTTTTCTCGTAATGAGTTTCTTATGTACTTGCATGAAACAATCTACAGGTACTGATTCTATCTAACCATTGGTCTGGAGTATTTCCTTATGAGTGTGCAGTAGAACTGCTGTATGCCACAAATAACCATTATGCACAGAGTTAGCTTTTGCTGAGGGTTGGTTTCTTGCCATGCCATTTCTGTTGCATATCACTTTTTGTGGACTATCTCAAATTCACCTCTGGAAATAGTAGTGTTTCTGTCATGTCGGAGGGAAGAAATCTGCATGAAAATAGAGGTTGCCATCCTGTATTCAGTAGTAACCTGTGTCAGGCTTCACCTGGGAGCAAAGATGAGGGAGCTAGCCACAGGTTTTCTCCAGGCTGGGAGAAGGAGGCAGCTACACATGATTCTGCAGGAGCGTATGACAAATACTTACAGCAGTGAGGCTGATGCATCATGTGAATGTTATATACATTGCCATGCATTGATTAAAGGATGTAGAAGATACGAAATTCTGGTTGTTGTGCTTTAGCTTAGCTTGAGGGAGGGTGTGTGGGAGAGAAAACTGGACTGAAATTAAACAAGTCATCTGAATGGATAGGTCTTTCCAAGTTAAAGAAATGGTAAGTGTTGGAGCAAAGCAGACAGTTCCTTTAAACTATATTTTAACTAAATCAGGTTTTTCAAAAAAAAGGTTTTCTTCCAAGTGTTGTGCTGCTTGAGGTACATGTCTGTTTGCAAGATGATGTAAATAGCTTGTGAAGGAATAGGACTGCAGCTTTGGAGTAGGTCAGACCAGATGTGGAGCTTAGAGTCAATTCAGTGGCCAGTTAAAATCAAAGAACTGTTTGATTCCTTCCTGAAGGTGAAGCAAGAAATATGGTGGGATATAGAGTACCATTGTGCCCTCTAAGTACCTCAACAAAAGAGGGCATTTTATTTCAAGAAGTGGTTTAAAGGGAAATCATCTGTGTTAGATTGTTAACACAAACTCTGTGGAATCATTCAAACATTCTGTTCCTGTAACTGATTCCTGTGGTTTTTCTATACTCCACCTTGAAGGGATTTGGGTTGTTTATTAATTTGCTAGCTGCCCCATGTACATCTGGCTGCAGAGCCACCTTCTCAGTAAATCACATCCCATATGTTTCCCAGCTGTTGCCATCCTTAACACGTGCAGAAAATGTCTCCTGGCTGGCTGAACGCAAATTCCAGCTGGCTTCGCCTCACGACTGAGCAAAATTGCCCTCTCTTTCCGACTGGTATTACAGTCATGCTGTTTCTCTATCTCAGGTGTTGTGTCTCCAGGCGAGAATGCGGGGCTGCAGCAGAGCTTGGGAGGCTGAGACAGCTGTGAATCTGTTCTGCTGTGCAGCCAGGAAGGAGCAACAGCTGCAGCACATGGGAATGTGCACAGTGTACAAGCGGGGGTGTAGCTAGAGCAGGGTGGTGAGGGGGATGAATGAAAATAACAGCTCACTCATACCTTTATCCAAGATGGTAATCGCAACGTACCTGGTTTTGCAGCAGTAGCAGGTTTAATGATTGACCTCACTGTGTTTTTGCCAGCAGAGAACTTGTTCTGTTTTACTGACTGTGAGATCTTGTATGAAGCTTCATGGTCCATTGAAAGAAAATTTAGTCTTGCAAAAAATTTCTGTTTAGTAGTTCTATTTTACAGTTGCTAAACTATTATGACTAGTAGGGCTGTACTTCCAAATAGTACTTTCAATAGTCCTATTATTGTTGATGTTCTGTAATAACATCTTTATTTTCTTAAAAATACTCTACAGAAGTTGTGTTGCTGCCTGGCTCCTAAAAGGAGACTTTCTTCTGGCTGTGTGCTTTATGGGTTTCTGCTGGTTTGCAAAATCGAAGGTACTGGCTGAGTTTGTTCTGAAGTTTGAAAAAAGGTTACCTATCACACAGGAGAAAGAGGAAGGATAAAATCACTCACATGCTGTGGTGCTGAAACATCCTATAGTTAGGCAAATACTGTATAGAAAAATGGGTGAACAGATGAAAATTCATAGAAGGGTTTGTGGTACTTAGCAGCTATTTTATTTCTGAATATTCATCTTTGTCAGATGATGTGTCATCTGGGCTTTGCAAGGTGGATTCCAGCATCAGGGAGTTCTACCTTTACATGTTTTGTGTTGTGAAACTGCTAGGCTGCCACTGGTTTGGCTGAGGCAGGGCCTAATCATGGGACAAATTCTCTCTCCAAATCAGCCTCTTTCCTGTTCCGGGAGAAAAGGGTTAGGAGAGAGATAAAAGGAAAAGATAAAGTGGGCGAGGCCTCAGTTAAATTTTGGAAATTAAAACAGTTTTAATAGCAACAAAACGGTATTATACGAACAGCAAACAACAACAGGGGATTAACAAATGTATACAAGGTTTAGGGGTCTGGTGTGGCGGGTATTAAACCATGGGCAAACAACCAGTTAATGGCTTGCCTACCAGCAGATACAAAGCTCTAGAATTAACCTGTGGGTGCTCTTGCTCTTTCTTACCTGGCAACCCAGAATTTTTGAGGGACACAGGTAAAAGCTGCGGGTTCTGCTGTTAAACCACAAAAAGCTAAGGAAGCTTTATATAAGCAGGTTCTGCTGGCTTATTCTATGCTACCAGATTTGTACATAGTTATGGAGAAAATGTAGACATTAACAGATCTTTCTCAAGCGTATTTCTCAAGCAGACAGGGTGCACTTTGGAGCAAAATGTTGATAGAGGAGCACTATGCTGAGGATTATTAAACTTATGGATACCATGTTTGAATCCAGGTCTTGAAGGTGCTGATAGTTTGAGTCTGGGAGAGCGTTGGGAAGTAGTTTCTGTGCTTGTTCCACTCATCTGCTTTCCTGGATGTCTGTTTTAGCTGTTGCTTTGCGGAGGGCACAGTCTTGGATCCTGGGCTAGATGGAGACTTTGCCTGACCTAGTACTGCCACTTGTGTGGAGCCTTGATGTCCTTCTCTGTTATAGATGATGTGGTGGGCAGGGTAGTAGTGTATCACATGGAATGAATTTATAAGGCAACACTAGATTAAAACGGCTTTGCTGTAGGAAAAAAAAATCAGCTGTTCAAACAAAATCAGACCATGTTGCACTGAAGCAGTTGAGCAGTGCTGGTGTGAATGTTCTGTTGACTCTGCTAAACTTGTGAGGACGAGAAAAAAAAAAGGAGTACAGGAATGAGATTGGAGAAGGTTTTCTGCATTAGCAGAAATGGTGCTTCAGGTCTGTTTCATGTAACTACTCCACTTCAGTAGTGGAGAGCGTAACAGAAAATGTATGTTGAATTCCATCAAGATGTTCGGAAATTAAAAGTTCATGTCGTGTGAAAGAACTCAAGCGTGAATATCTGTACTTGTGTATTTATATGTGTTTATGTTTGTGTGTGTGTGTATGTCGCGGTTTGAAAAGGGGGGCATTTTCC
>NW_010405707.1:3838-5496 GCF_000710305.1 Buceros rhinoceros silvestris | reverse complement strand
GAGCTCTAATTACACATCAGCCCGCGACACACGCTGCAATACAAATTAACGAGGGCCCGAGCTGGCGACAGAGTGAGTTCACCCAGCAAGAGGCTGAGCCAGGCAGCAGGGATGGGGGAGACGGGGATGGGGGGGACGGGGAGCGGGGGGACAGGGATGGGGGGACCTGGCATGTCTCTAAGCCTGGGGATAACGGTGCATGCTGCAGGACTGGAAGATGCAGGGAGGAAAATGGGGGTAAAATACCCACAGTTGCCAAAAATAGGTGCATTGGAGGAAAGAGGGGGGCTTTTGGTTTGCAGAGCCATGGCCTGATGCGATGAGTGACATTTGGGATGACTGCAATGAATAGCAAGTATCACATCTTGCGCCGTTAATTCCCAGACCAATAAAGCCACTGTTAAGACAAGAAGTCAGATGGGAAATACCCAACAGGGTTTTGACTGCTGACAAATAACTCACCGATCTCCCAGAGCCAAGAGGAATTTTTCTGACAAATTGTTTATTGGGAAAAGTTCTGTGGTTCCAGGCTGAGTTCAATTAATAGCTTTGGCCAGGTATGGGGGGAAGAAAAAGCAATCAGGGTTTTTGTAAATGTGGTTTTGACAAGTTGCATTTAAAGAAGCTGTTTCCTTTCCAAACGCATTAAGAAGATACAATTAAACCAAAATACAGACTGCGCACCTCATGAGGACATTTTGTTTCTGACAAAATGAAACGATATTTATCAGCTTTGCTGGTATTTATCAGCTTTTTGCTGGTCCCAGCCCAGCAGAGACACAGGTTTTCTGTGACACTGGTGTGCCTTTGGAATTTATTGCTCCTGCCATCTCCTCTCCAGCACCCACCTGCTACAGGGGCCCAGGTGAGGGACAGCGGGGACGTGACATGGTGGATGCCTCGGGCTTTGGCCACCAGAGTTGCCTGGAAATGCCGCTGCAGACGGGGTGGTTCTCGGGCTGACGGAAGGGCTTGGGGAGGCTGAAGCAAAGCCCCCAAGTTTTGGGGCTCCCTCCAGCATCATGCGGAATGGAATCAGCGGAGCTTGGGGACAGCCCTTGCAGAAGATGGAGGCTCCTGCCCTGGGGGTTCACAGCAGGTCCCTTGTTTGCTCCTGGATGGGGCAAAGGGCTGAGATGAGGCAGGCAAGAGGGGCTCAGAATAACCCCCTTCCCCACGCGCTGAGGGGAGGAGACCCTGCACAGTCCCTGCTGCAGAACACAGGACCACCTCTGCCACAGAGTGGAGGCAGGGGGAGGGCACACACCTCCTCACACGTCACTCCCAAAATAGATCTCATTAACCATCGCAATTAACACGAGCCAGGCCCTCTCTCCTCCCTGTCACCCCAGCCAGAGCCATACATAAAAATAACTGTTTATTACACAGCAGGCAGAGCCCGGCTTATCACTTCAGACAGGAAATTGCTGCGCAGAAACTGCACATTTCACTTTTAATAAGTTTGGCAATAAAACATCTCGTCAAATGAGGCCACGACAGGGCGATAATGAAGCTTCCGCGTGGCCCATAATTGCTTACTGCTCTCCTGGGGGCGAGCCAGAAAACGGGGAGTGAGGGGGGAGCTGTGTGGCAGCATCAACTGCCCTCACTTCCTGCTTCAGAAGCATCCCTGGGGTACCAGCACCCACCAGAACATG
>NW_010405707.1:0-3733 GCF_000710305.1 Buceros rhinoceros silvestris | reverse complement strand
CGGAGGACATCAGTCCGTGTGGGAAGGACACCAGCCATTCCTCCAGAGCAGTGGAGGAGGTGACAGAGGAAGAGGTGCTGTTGGTGCTCCGAGGGAAGGGCAAAGGTTTTCTGCCTCCCAGGTAGGACTTTTCATCCCTGAGTAGTCTTCAAGGCTGGGCAGGTGCTGTCGCACTCAGTCCGTCCCCATCCTTAGCCCAGAGAGTTAGGGTCTCCTGGAGGTTTTTCACAAGTGGGCTCAGGCTGGGGAACTCAAAGACCAGCTATGGCTGAAGCATCGAGTGTGTAAAGCAGGACTGGGGAAAGCACTCATTGACCGAGACCCTATGGACGCTCCTCACTTCTTCACAAAGGACCTCGCTGATGGGAGCTGCAGAAACCCTTGCCTTCCTGCCCCTCGGGTTTAAGGTGGTTGAACACAAGACTGGAACAGATGCCCAGTCCCAGCCCAGCTCTGCTGAGCAGAGAAGTGAAGAGTTGGCCAAGCACTGGAGTAGGAACCGCTTTGCCCTCTTCAGAGAGGGCTGAAGCACAGCAAAGGAGAGGTCCCAGGGTGGACCCCTGTGCTGGACTTATATGGAGCAAGAGGGCTGCAGCGCTCCGAGACTCATTGTGTCAAAGGCCAGGGAGTACCATCGTGCCTATCTGTCCTGATGTCCTCATGCTGGTGACCTCAGACTAGCAGATGGTGACATCTGCAGCTAGGAAGCACCGGCTGCTTGAGCCAGTCCTTTTCACCAGGGTGGTGGCGGTATTTCCAGGTGTGCCCTTCATGACAAGATTTTCTTTCTCTAAAGGAAACCAGGTCCAGCAAGGAACCAGTCACTGCCCTGACCTGCTTCTGTAGCTCCCCAGCTTCTCTTATGTCTCCTGGATGGTGAAGGGACACAAACCAGCCCTGTCACAACCCTATTTGGAGTGACGGAAGCAGCTCGAGGGAGCTCTCGTGGAGTGCCCCAGCCCCTGTGTGGGTGACAGGGAGGCACCACGCAGCCAGCAAAGCCCAGGAAGGTGAAGCAGTCCCTAATCAGCCATGGAGGCAAAGCTGGGTCCTTGCTGCCTTCTCCAGGTTACCGTATCCCTGAGCTCCTCATTCCCACCAGCCATCCCCCACAGCAGAGAGAGAGCAGAGAGGTTCGAGGTGGGAATGGGTTCAACCAGCCCTGCAAAGACAGCCATGAGCTCCAGCACTGCAGTAATAGGAGACAGAACAAGACGTGTCTAGGCTGAGACCAGGAAAACTGGTTTAGAGTCACAGCAGGAAAATGCTGGCACTGTCGGGGACCGCTGGCTGCCAGCAGGCTCCTGGGTGGGCGAGCAGCTTTGTTCGCCCACAGCACTGCTCTCAGGGAGTTTACCTGGAATTACTGATCTGCTTTCATAAACATGAACACATTAATTGGCTGCTGCGGCTGCAGTCGCCATTCTCCCAGTGCTGGGACTTCATGTCCCTTCCCATCCCAAATGTTGAGAAGTCTCTGTTCCCCCACCTGCTCAGCACTGTGGTGAGGATGGAGAAGCAGCTGGAGAATGGGAAGAGGGAGAGGACAAGAGCAGCCAGCGACAGACACCCACTGCCACCACCTCCGCTCTGCAAAGCAGCAGCTTGAAAATAAACGACAGACACCTTGTTGTGAGGACAGGGATCTTTGCAGAAGCCCTGCAGCTGCAGGCAGTGATAACCTGGGGATGGGCACCTTGGCTGGAGACTGGCTTTTATTGCAGGAGCAATGACCAGGTGGCTGGAGAGGGACCGGCTCCCGGCTGAGGACAGAGCCACCCAGGCTGCTCAGCCCGAGATCAGGCTGGTGCTCGTCTCACTTGGAGCGAGGCCAATCACTTCTAGTAAATTATTCATCCGACAAATTTAGCCTGTTATTCCAGTCATGCTCTACTCTGAGTTTTACAGATTTCGTTATTATTTCAAATTGTGCAAACACCACGGAAACCTCTCTGGGCTCTGGTGCGCTCTGCCTTCATCTCAGCTCTCAGCTCATCTGCCACATCTGAAATGGGATTTCTGCCATCTGCTGCCAAACCCTCCATCCCCAGCGAGGCTGCAGGACCTTGAGGAGACAAGCGGCATCCTGACTGGGCACAGGCTTCTCCCAAGGGAGCGGGTGCAAGCCACAAGGTCCTCCCTTGGTGCTTGTGACTCGGTGCAGCCCTAGCCCAGGTCCCAGCAGGAACAGCACTGCCTGCATTTGCCCCCACGCTTGCTGGGCCTTTTTTGCATCTTCTCCCAGGGGGAAAATATGCTGCTGACTTTTCCCTGCAGAAGCTGGAGTTGATGTGAGAACCATCTTCTGATAACTCAGAGGTCACCAGGATTAGAGGAAGCTGCAGCACACAAATGGACACATTTAAAGCTATTTTGACTTTTTTCCACATCCATCCTTGCATCTGGGATAAGGGAAAAGAGTAACACCAGAGTTCCCTTGCAGCCTGGGCTACTGTGGCCTTGGGAAACCAGAAAAGGCTTTCCCCTTCCTCCCCACATGCCCATAGCTTCTCCTGTTGAGGTTTTTTTTTTTTTTTGTAACCATGAGAGTACAGCTAAAATTTCACATTGCCAAGTGAAGCTGCATGCCCCTTGCAAAGCCTGGGAAAGAGCATGTCACTGAACAAAGACGAGAGGAGATGGATGGGTTTGTTGTGGACAAGCCAAGACTGATCAGACCGAGTGCAATATCAACGTGTCCAGGGAGAAGGCATCGACCAAGAGGCACCAAATGGTCAAGGTACTTGAATCTCCCGTCCTGCCGCAGGGCATGAGGGAGAGGAGCAGCCAGAGGTGTCACCTCCTCGGCTGCCTGCATCTGGCAGAGAAACGCCACAGGCAACACGAGCCTGTTTCCTTCACTCCCAGGCTAAGCTTGCTCCCACTTGTGCAGTGACAGTCAGTTACATGGTCACTTAGTGGGAGAAAAATGGGATGAAGTGGCCCAGGAACCTCAAATGAACCATCCCTGAGAGCTGTGCTGGACAGTTTCACCAAAAATACCAGAAACATGTAGAAATTTCTACAAAGAGACCTGCCAGGACTCTCCAGCAAGTTATTGTGGGACAAGTGAAGTACAATCATTAGGAGGAATTAATTAGCTGAACAGCAGGGACGGAAGCAATAGATGCAAAACACAGAGCAGCAGATTTGAGGAGGAGGTTTACTAGCCAAAAGAAAAACAGAAGACAAATAGGAAAAAATAAATTGCATAGTGATCTAAATCTTTTCTTTTTAACCAGGCAGAAGAAATGATGAAAAGGGGGAATGAGAGTGTGAAAATGCTTGTCCTGGGTCCCCGCAGCCCCGGAGAGCCCCTGGATGGCAGGGAGAGGGGACGCTCAGCATGGGGCTTGCAGAACAAGGACAGACGCAGTGCCTGGCTCCCTCTGGAAGACTAGTGATTTTGTTGTTGTATGGCTCATCCCACCACAACAAGTCACAGTCTGCCCTAGGGCGCACGGCTTCTCCAGCAACGCTAAAGGCAGGGGGACGAGCTGGTGGCTGGAGCTGCCTGTGGCCCTTCTCCACTTCTGACCACCTCGGCCTTTGCTTTTGTGAGCTTTGAGAGCGAAGCAAGGAGAGGCCGGTCTGAAACCCCATCTGCGCCTGTGCCCCAGCCAAGTCCAAGACGGCTCCCTCCAGCCCCGGGGAGCACCGTGGAGAGCCTGGAGAGCGCAAAGCTGTGGCGCTTCAGCCCGCCCCACAGGAGCAGCGCTGCCCCAGGCAGCAG
>NW_010405706.1:11936-25466 GCF_000710305.1 Buceros rhinoceros silvestris | reverse complement strand
GGTGGAAATGGCAACCCCCCATTAGCAGGCGAGCTCGTGTGGCCTGTGGTCTGTGTGTGGCTGGCTTTGAGGAGCCCCCTGGGAATAAAGATGCACGATCTGTTGTGGTGGTGACTTGCCTTCAGTTCCCATTTTTGTTGGAAGCTCTTTGGGAATGCATACATGTGGTGCCCCAACGTTTCTGCTGGCCAGAGCACTGGGCAAAGGCTGCAGGTAATTCCCATACATCACGTTCTCTCAGGTAGGACAGAAATAACAATACTGTGTAAGGTGCAGAAGATTTTCTGCTGAAAAATCTGTGTGTGAACTTGGCATTGTCTTCCAAAATATACACTGTTGATCCAGATTAAATCAACTAATAAATAATAACAATGGTTTCAGCACTTGTGCAGTGTGGTCATTTTGGCAGCTGCAAAGTGCCGGCATCGTACACCCTTTTCAATGAGGATGTAAAGTGATGGTATTTCTTATGTGGCTCCACAGGGTGAGTCACATGAGGACAGTAACACTGGAAATACATTTTCATTTGCCTGCCTTCCACCCCTATAAAAAGGGCTTATGAGGCAGACCACTTGGGAGTCCCCAGGTTCAAGAAGAGGGGTCAGGCACAGTGATGGCTCAGGAAAGAGCACCATCTAGTGAAAAGCCACTTCTTGCAGAAACTCCGTCCCCTGCAAGTCTCCAACCAAACAATGACTAACCTAGCCCAACCCAGCCCAACCTACCTCATCACATCTGAGGCAATCCTCAGCGAGGTAGCGTGGAAACAGATAACAGATGTCTAAAATTTTCCATAACATACACACCGAGATCTTTAGCTCTACCCTCTTGGTTGTCCATCAACAGAACGTTTCCTCTCTGCTTGTCAACTCCAGCCCGGCAAGTCAGCCTCTCTCTTCCTCCATCGCCTGGAGCTGACACTGCCCTGGTCTTGCTGTGATGTCCCCCTAGTCACGTTGTGGGTATCAGAAGCCCCAAAGAGAGAGAGCTCAGCCTCCCAGTTGAGTCTGTACCGCCTGCGTACTGGGCACGCACATGCTGCTCTTGCAAAGAGAGCTTTTGGGGGAGTCTTTTCAGCACAAAGGTTTGAAGGCAATCTGCCAGCAAGGCTGTCAGGAGCATTTACTGGAGTCGTAATATTCTAAACCAGGAGGCAAGGAAAGATGATGCAGCAGCTTAGCACCAGTGTGGGAGGATCAGCTGATGGGCTCCATTCATCAAGGGAGTTACGGCTCTTTCAGTCAAGGAGGGTGAATCAAAACACAGGCAGAGAAGGTGTTTATTTATCCTATCGGAAGTATTCACTGCCAGAGTGGACTTCTCCGTGCTGCCTGCAGATCTCCAGAGCACCAGGCACTGGTGAAGACTTAGGAAGGGGATGCAAAGGTAGGCAGGGCTGTGAGGTTGGTAGACAGCTCCCCAGACTACCAGGGGGTTGGACAGAGGCTCGGTTTAGCTCTGAGCCCAGGTCCCCCTTGCCTGAGGGAGAGTTTGTGGTTCCCCAGGACCACAGAGAAGCGAGCATCTGCCACAAAAAGGCAGTTGCAGCCACTTCCAATGCCCAGCCCCTGCTCTCAGCAGCACTTAATATATCTTCCTACCTCTCCTTCCCCCAAGAGGTAGTCTATGCTCTACTTTTGTTTTTAAATTGTTACCACTCGCAAATTCTTTATCTCAAAATATCCTGCCTGCACCCACATAAAACCACAAACCAAAACAGAGAGGCAGTAGATAAAGGGAAATTTGTGCAGCAGCTTTGCGGA
Source organism: Buceros rhinoceros silvestris (assembly GCF_000710305.1). Lineage (NCBI taxonomy): Eukaryota > Metazoa > Chordata > Aves > Bucerotiformes > Bucerotidae > Buceros > Buceros rhinoceros. Next base: position 23,703 of record NW_010405706.1, on the reverse strand, counting down.
TGCCAGCCTCCTGACAAATCATCTGCCTTCAAATCGCCTCTGACGCTGGTTCCCCTGGGTTTCACCATTTGCCATACGCCCAGGTCTGCTTTTCAAACACCATAAAACAATAATAAAATATATCAAATGTTCTTCCCTTGCTTCTTTCGGGTTTTAATTTGTCACAAGTTTTGCTGCAGGGCTCCCTACTTCTAGCTCAGGAACTGGATTTAAGTGCAAGTCGCACTCGTGAGTGAGACTGGAATTTGGATCTGCACAACATAATCTGAACATTTGTGTGTAGTGGCATGAATTAGCAATACGAGCGCATTGTTCCCATGTGCTGGAAATTAGCTGTCCTTGCAAGTGAATAGAAAACAGAATGCGATGTAATGATGGAAGCAGCAGCTACTAAAGATTTGTTTTCATCATGTTTAAGCAGCTACAAAACTGAGACACCGAGCAGTAATGTGGCTGACAACGGCGTGCGGCGTTCCCTTTTTGTTCCTGCTTGTTCGAAGCTGGTGCCTGGCAGCTGAGACACCAGCAGCTACACCTGAAGAGATTTTTGTTTCATTTTCCTTCTTCAAACTCTACCAATGTCTTCTCTAAGCTTGCTGTGAGCGGTACAGTCTTTACTGCAAAATTATGGATGGTGGGGGAGAGCAGCCTTCAGGAGAAGTTTCCCTGTTCCTGTGAACATCTCAGTTAACACATAAAAGTTCTTAGTGTGTCACAATCACCAGACCCTGGAGTTTGCCCTTAGGACAGAAGATGATAGCTTGGAATGGATGAACTGCAACAAAACCCACCGAAACCAAATCAAAACACTAACACTTATGACCCACATTATTAAATTAATGGAATCAACGAAAGTTCCCTGGGTTCTTCTTCTGCCTCTCTGTCTTCTTCTTCTTTTGCCTCTTCTGCCTCCTGGCAGAAGTTCATGGTGCTTTGGTAGGAGGAGAAGGGGTGTAGTCTTGACAAATGTACCTGTCACCCACCACGTACTTCAGTGGCTCATCACTGCTCTTTCTGATTATTTCTCAATTCTGCTAGGCAATGCTTATCAGTTGCTCATGCAGATGTCATTTTACTTGGTTGCTCAATTGGTGGGGCTCATCTAGCAGGTCCACCTGTGCAGCTTACAGGGCCACTGATAAGCTGTACTAACACCAAGATCTCAAAACTGCCCTTTGCATATGTCATTGAAAGCCCTGATTTAAATACTGCCTTTTTCTTCTGGTCAAAAACCTCCAGTTACTAATGTTTAAAGGACCTGAAAACAGGCAAGGGAACATCTCTGCTGACAGCCCCAGCAGAACCTCATCCACATGCGTTTGTGACAGGCACAAATAATCTTATTTCACAGCGTATTTGCTTTAAATGCTCTCAAGACCAAAGAAATCGTCTGGTGAGCTCCGTGTGGTAGTCCCACAGGGATAAGGCGTGTGCAGGTGTGCGGCAAAGAAGATGACGTTTTGTCCCCTTTGCCCTCCTCCTGCTTGGGCTCGGAAATAATAGTAACTAAAACAATAGTAACTCACACAGCCTCTTACTGCCTCTGCCAGGCCGTTGGAGATCTGGCAGTGTTTGCTTGTCCCAGTGGAGAGATTCGAGCCGTAGCTGCGGGCTCGCCCTCCGTTCAGCCCTGTGGCATAGGTGCTAGATGGAGCAGAGAGAGAGGGCTGAAAGCAGACTCGCAGGCTGCAAACACTGTTATCATTAAGCCTCCTGGGAGGGTTTTCTCTTGCACTTAGGCTTTAGACTTCATGCTGCGTCAAAGGACACTGTTAACAGGTGCCTGCTCTGGCCATGCTGTTCTTTTCAACAGACCTTTTAATTTAATACTACTCTATTTCTGTCTTCAGCAAGGGTTGTTACGTGCAAAGCAAGAGACAGGCAAATCTATGCCAAAAGGCTTTATTGAAATATCAGAAAACATCCATCGCATCACTTTATGAAACTGAATTATGGGGGACCCCAGGAGTAAAAAATGACACACACAAAGAGTTGAACTGATAGCAGACCAGGATAAAAGCTTTTAGTCAATGCAGACTATAAAATTAATCACAGTATACTGCCTAAAAATTAGAACAGTTTCCTTATCCCCTGCTCTCTGCTCAATTTCAGATCTGCATGACATACAAAGTAGATTAAAATTAATCAATACAGCAGATCCCACAGTAAAGCAACTAATCAAGAAAGCAACACATGCATTTGCAACCAATTAGTTCTTGCCATCGCCACGTGTGGCCAGGATGTGAACGCATATGGCATCCCTGGCTCCTCTTGAACTGACGCCAGAGCCAATGGCTATATTTGCTTTTTTGTGTGAGGCAGTAAGAGAAACTGCCGACATCTAGGTCACTTGGAAATATTTCCTTGAAGCTTGCAAATATTACAGAAGGTAAAACATGCCGAAAATGTATCTATAACGCAGGTGTGCAATGTTACCTTTTTCTCTATCTAGGACATTAGTGCTCCATCTCTGACTCCCATATTCAGGTTATCTCTGCAGGTGTGTATGGACTGGATGAGACCTCCCAAGCTACAGAACGTGAGAGAGGAGAGTCCTCCACAAGTTGGGAACCAATAGCTGATAGGCAATGGCCAATACCTCCAGCTTATCCAAACATGTAAACACCAACTCCTGTTCATATCCTTGCCCAAACTTTTCCTGTGGATGTTCATGAACCTGCCAAATGAAAAAGAAGTACCAAAAGAGGTGCCTTCCTGAGGAAGGCAAGCAGGGAGCATGTGTGTTTCACAGAGATCCAAGTGCAGCCTGGGAACTCCCATTTTGTACCACTGACTTCAGGCATGTTCACAAAACTTATGGGCTGAACATGAAGTGCTTTAAAAACTGCTCTGAATTTCCATCATCAGCCACCCAACGGCTGTTTTGTCAACACCTGTGGGTTACAACATGTACCTGTAGCAGACTATGGTAGTTGGCTTCATATCTTGAGAACAAAGCAGACTCCCTTTATTGAGATTTCCAGTGCTAGAAAGCCAGCAAGTTCCCCTTCTTGTGCCATAAAGCCCCATTTTCTCACATGCAGGTTCTGTAGCCGTTGCCAGTCAGCCCAGCTCTGCAAGATGACATGTACCCACCAGATGGTCCCAGTACTTCCGCACCAGAACTGCTGATGTGCACAGGGGTCAGCAAAAATGCACAGTGCTTTTCCTCGGCTTAACACGCTTCTAAATGACAGAGAAGTACAAAAGGCCATTGAACATCTCTGTTCAGCAGCACCACAGTTGGCCTGTTAACAAGTGCAGATCTCTTGTGACAGTGGGTTAAAATAACCTCAGTTCTCAAGAGGGGAAAAGAAAGCTGCTGCACCATGCAATGTAGACCATTGCCATGTGGGTCCTAGGAAATCAAAGATATATTTCTACGTGTCCTGACAAGCGGAGGGACAATGGGGACTTGCACTGGGTGCTGTGCATGCATGCAGCAATGAGGCGCAGTTCACCATGGCAAGCATAACATCGTGACACATCAGGTGCCATTGGTCATCAGCTTCTCGCACTGGTTCCCGATGAGCTTCCTCTGAAGAGTTAATTCTGAATATTCACGAATAGCACATGGCCTTGGTATGTCCCTTGTCCCCACTGCCGAAGGAGGTTCTTGAGGAGATACCAGGCTCGTGGGTGCTCTTCTCTCCCCATTCCCCAGACAAGGACAGCCACCATAACAGCGTTGTTTCTCCCTTCCCCTCTCTGCCTTCAGTTGCAATAGCTCTGGCTGCTGGGGACAGCCTGAGCTTGGCTGGCTATTTGCAACAGCAGGCCTGTGGAGCATGCTGTGAGCTGGACACATTGCAGGGTTGGCATTATGGGTTGTCAGGGTCTCCCTTCACTCCTGTAAAGCTAGACTGCTTCTCAATCATTTCTTAGCAGCTTGGGCTTGCATCAAGAATGGGATACGGCATCTCTGGCATCCCAGGCTGGGCAAGTTGTGTTTTGCAACATACACTGACGTGCTTTTGTGTGGAAGGGATCTATTTCACACTAGGCAGCCGTCATACAGTATTTTTGATCACCACCTGTAAGCAAATCCAAGCAAAGCTCATTCCAAGGTCAGCTGGGTATTTCTGCAGACTTATCTCCAGCCTTGTGGGCTGCAGAGGAAGCCACTGGGCTGGTCATTTAAACCTCCGATAGATCAAACAGAGACAGAACTGATCCAGACTGGCAAGAATGAGCTTAGGATCAAACAGCCTCCTCTGTCCCTGCAGCCCTGTATTGACAGGTGTCCAGGATGTCATTACAGTCGGCAGATGACTTCAACTAATGAAGTCTTTGTCTTCACAACCTTTTCTTTACATTTTTTTTTGCCCACACAGAGCAGTTAAACCATCCTTAGAGATATCTGAGCTTGCTCTTAGTGGAGCTAATTCAGTATATCATTGTGTACCTGCCCCGGGTAGCAAAGCAGGCAGGGGCTATGGCCACAGCTATCTTGGGTAACCTGTCAGCCCAGAGAATTTCTTTGTGACTGTTTAAATAGCCGTGTCATCTGAGAACCTCAGCAAAAGCTGTATTTCCCTTTTTATTAACTTCTCCCTCCTCTCACTGTCTGCCTGGGTTAGCCAAGAGCAGAAAGTAACTGATGTGCTTACAGTAACAGACCGGAAAGTTGAGAGGCAGCTGAGAGGCACCTCGTCAAGCAAGATTGCTTGACAGAACATGAGATTAAATGCCTCATATAATAAATGTCTCAAATATAAAAAAACTCTTGATGCTACACAGATGGACATCAGACCTGGTTGTGTTTCTCTTCTGTAAGTACACCCTTCTAAAGGCTTTGCTTTTGATTCTCTCTCTCTCCTTTACAGTACATTTCCAAAAGCTGGCATCCATTTTCTCATGTTTGTCACAAGCCAAGAGCATTGCTACTTGTCTAGATTCGATTCCAAAGCACATCTGAGGGTTTAGTGTTACACGGGGAGAGAATGAAATCAACATCCCTGAAAACATCCCCCATTTATTTCACCAAGATGGGAATAAAGGTGAGCATAGCAAACATCCTGAAAAGCATTAGGCATCTTGGGATGGTGTGAACATTGCTGTTCCTCACTGAGGATAGAGAAATCACACTTTTTACAAACTGGGAACACTGTTTATTTGATTAGCCTATGAAGACTTACTGAAAGCCTGTATGTACATAGACCAGCAGGTCTCTTCCTCTGTTATTAGTCTGGTTTACACATTAATTCAACTATCAATAAAATTCTTTGTATTCCTTTAGCCTGTGCAGTTATTAAAACCACAGACACTCTTGCCACACCAACTATCTGATTCTGTAAGTGAAACCAGGAGGCTTATCTCTCTGCCAAAACATGGCCATATCGGGTTACTCCTGTAATCACATTCAGTTCCTTTTTTGAGCATCTTTAAAATGAGAAGAGGAACTGAGTTACTTTCTCAGCTGTTGTGACAACCAGAAGAATGAAGCAGACATTGCAGCTTATGCTGAAACCCCTGGGTGGAGAAAGCAGTTTTGGGCCAGGTCTTTACAGCTGTGCATATCAAGAATGTGCAAAAAGATGAAGACGTTCTGCTGTGCATATGTCAGGTTATTTTGAAATAATCTGTACTTTAAAAATGTTATAACTAAGAATGCATGGGCAGCATTTGCCTGCTCGTTTACCACGACTGTGTGTGCCATCTGATAATTACTTCTGTAAATGATTGTTTAGGTATTGAGCTGTTTATTCTCATGCAGAATTTGATTGTGCAAGATGTGGCTGCTAATGATGGAAGAGCAATCCCCTCTGAATATGTGGACCTCAGCTGCTATCTACAATCTCCGCGTGGCAGCAATTTCTCATTACGTTCAGATGAATCGTCACAGTCCTCTCTTCTTAGCTACTGCTATAGCATCCTCTCAGTTATTCCTCTTGGTCTGCACCAGAGGGGTGTCTGGAGAATAATCCATGGTGTTCCCTGCTCCTCAGAGCTGAGTTGAGCTGGTTGCAACACCCATCTCTTCTAGCACAGGCAGCAAGAGCACGGAATTTCAATGCCCCGTAAGCCTCTGAGAGGTTTTCCTACACCAGCAAACATCTAACTACCCACCATGATACTGAGTATCATAAGTCTAAAAGTGAGGATGAGTGACAGCTCCAGAAGCTTAACAGGCTGTGGAGGGCTTAGGTGTTTGTGCAGTACTGCTTTGCTGCCCACCGTGATGATTATTATAAAAATGAGAGTGAAGTTGTAGATGAATCACCTTCCCTCATCTATAAAGGGTGTTGGTTGTTTTCAACGTTTTTCTGTACGTATGGCTTGTGTAACAGGGCAGACTGGAGGGTGTGCTGAAAGACTGAATGAAGAGCGGAGCTGGTTGTGTTTGGCAGGAAGGATGCACATGATGTGTCTCGTTACTATGACTTTGTAGGTTCACAGAAGTTAACACATATTAGATCATGTATCAGGCTTGCCCACACCCTCACACTATTTCTGCTAGTTCATTTAGTTCCCTGGAGTCTGTTTTTAGTGTTTGATCAGTTAACTTTAAGTATCTCAAGCAATGAAATAGCCATTCTCTTTTTTTTCCCCTCAGAGATTTCTGCAATCTAACACCTCCAGAGCTGGATCTGACTCTCCTGCCTGAAACCCTTCCCTTTGAAAGCCATGTACCCATTTGCATGCAATCCACACTCACTAGAGGGAGAGCAGGGCTTTATTTTCTTTGCATCTGTTCTTCGGCTCTCACTCGGCTCTGAGCCCCCCAGGGCCAGTCACGGTAAAGCCATTACCTCCATGCACGTGCACACCACATGCCTTCTCTGGGCAATTTCCACCATAACTCAGCATCAGCTGCTTAACTCAGTGGTTGAAACAAGCACAATGAAATAAAAAATAGGGTAGCAGGAAGCATTTTTAGTCCTTAGGGAATTTGCTTTCTCCTAAACACTATTTCCTAAAGCTTTTGGAGCAGGTGTTGCTGCTGTTGCTTTCTTCTTGCTCCTGCTGTCACAAGGATCCCAATGTCTTCTATACTTTTCCTATCAATTACTCCTTGACCCTTGGACTCTTTTCCATCTGGCCACTGTCTTTCCTTGTCACTTTCTCTAGGCAGAGTCTCTAAACCAGGCTTAGACCCCACACTGGTGCTGTGCTTTTAGCAGTTCTGCTCAGGGGTGTCCTGAGGAAGGAGAAGATACACACTCTGGCTGAGTCTGCAGAGGCAGCTGGACCACCACCTCTGGTGCTGTGATGCAACAGGAGCAACAGCCAGACTCATAGTGAGGTCAGTTTTATGGGTTAGAAAGAACATTTAAAAATTGTCTAAGTCACTTAGGTGCCACCACTGATGGTGAGGCATTAGTCCTTCACCCAGTACACCCATGCCGCTCCCTGGTTCAAACTGGAAAAGGAGTGGCAGCAAGTGCACAAATATCCCCAAGGAATAAAAGTATTGGTAGTCTCCTCTGGGCCTAATTTTCTGTGATAGAGGACTTCCTATTTGCAGCACAACATGCAGTGGGTAAGTGAGCTACCAATCCCTGCCAGAAATGACCTGCTTATGCAAAACAACGGAGTACATAATACTTGTGCTGTTGCACATATCCTTTCTATTTAGGGATGAAAAAGAAAGTGATAACTGAGAATGATTGGCTTCTGTGCTTGGCACCACCTTGCCAGTGGGTTGTGAAGTCAGGCTTTCAGTTGTTGAACTGGGAATGGGATTATGTAAGGACATAGATGGGAAATGAACAGTGACCCACCTATATATTAATAATAGTGATTAGTTAACACTTACACTGAGAAATGGTGGAATAGCTAATGAAATAAGCCAGAATTACTGAACCCACGGGTAAACTAAGGCAGAAAGTGGTGAACCTTAGTCTCATTTAGGCTCTGGCCTTAAGCATCCTACAAGGTTGATGGCAAAATCTAGAGTACTTGAGGCTGAGCTGAACCTGCATCCACATCTAGCAGCTCTTTCTTGAGGCAACGCTGATAATTCAGTGTCTGGATCCCAGACGGCCTGCTGGGAAGGCATCTCCCCCACACATACACACCCTCTGATGACAGCATTTCCACTTGGAGAGCAGAAAGAGGTATAACATCAGCTGGAACAAGCTGAATGTGCTGAGCCACATTTCATTATGACCGAGACAGACTGGGGCGCAAGATCTCCATCTGAGTACACAGGGAGCACACTCTATTCCCACTGGTACTGGGAGTAATGAGATGATAAAACACAGGCGTAAGGAGCAAGTTTGTCTGCATAAATCTAAAAGGCAGACACTGAAAAACACACTCTGTCACCATCTAATGAAGAAGGCCCTCTGTCTCTTAAAAACCCCACATTTTAAGCTATTCTAAAATATATTGAAAGCTATTTAAATAAAGTAAGTTATTTTTAAAAGAACTGTTGACTTTACTCATGGTGCCCTACTTATTTTTCCACATCGGTGCCTTTTTTAAGAGTAACAACTGACACTTATAGTCACCTCTCTGTTTATTTCACTAATGTAAAGGCACAGCTTGGCTTCACTTTCACAGATCCATTCCAAACATCAAAGGCACCTCACATATTGCTCCATCGCTGGGTATGTACAAACAGAGCTGAGCTGAGAAACTGCAGCAGGGCAGCATTATTTTTATGGATTTCAGTGTTCACTTTATATTCTTTCTAATGTCATTTTAGAAGGTTAAAAGCTTTGAAGAAGGGACAACCCAAAGCAGCATCATCGCAGCTGGAAGGGCAGGTGCCATGGACTGCAGAGGGGGCAAAGGCAGAATACTTGGGGTAGGAGAGCAGACTATACCCTGCTGAAGGATGGCCATGTTTTTGGTGTTACCAAGACGCTCCAGATTTCTTTTTGCTTGCTTTATTATAAAAACTCTTGACATCACACTGTCTTAAAGATATCTAGGAAGGAGTGCAGTAACCTCTTGGGGGCCTGTATTTACTAGCACTGGTTACTGACGGTTCATCTGGTGACGATGGTGAGCTTGGAGGCAAGGAAGGGAGGGACGCAGCCACTTACATCACCCTTTTGCTGAGAGTCAAAGCATGGCTCTGACCCAACACTTTGCAATACACCTGGGGATCCTGAAGCCAAGACATGACACCATGGAGAAGTGAGAAAAACACACGCTGGAGCAAGGAGCATGCTTCGGAGTGAAGACCACGTCAGAGACCTTAGCCCTGGAGATATTTTTAAAGCATACAGCAGTGGCCTCTACTGGCTCTGATCAGGACATCAGTTTCATTTCTTTTTGCTGTTTTTCTCCCTGCTCTGATGGGGCTGCCTGTAGCAATGACCAGGCTTTGCAGGGCACAGGTCTGCATTTCCCAAGGGAAAATCTGGGGAGGAAGAAGTGAGTTTGCAAGACGCACGAGAGCATTCATCAGGACCGCTAAACCAACAGGGCTATTTTGGCACATCCAAAATGTAACTGAGAAGGAGTTTGATGAAGCTTGGTCCAAGTTGCTGAAGTGAACCAGCGATGTGGTGTGTTTGGGTGCTGAGCAGCCGGGACCTTTGCTGTGCAGCTCTCCTAATGTCTGCGTCCAACCTGAGCTCTCCTCTGAGCCTTGCCAGTCAGCCTGGGATCAAGCACCATGCTGCAAGGCAGGACCACAGGTGTCAGCCCAGCTTCTTCCCTAACACTCCCCCTGCCCATCCTTAGTAGGGGGCAGACTCAAGTGCAGTGGGGTACAAGGGATGCCCTCCTTTTGCCAGCACATCTCCAAGGAATGGGGCTTTCAGGACCTGCTTTCTCCTCCAAAGGACCTCCCTGCCTCACACCTGTTTTCTGCCTGTGCTGCCTGCAGGTGGGAGCGACAGGCCTGCCTGGTTTCACAGAGCTGTGAGGTGCACAGGCAGCTGCTTTCACTTACACATCTTTAGGTTCAAGATCCATTTCTGCCCAGAATTATAACTCTGAATCACGGGTTCTTTGGCCACTGAATTTCAGGTGGCTTTAAAAACTGCCCTTACCAACCTTCCTGGCCTCTCTCCGAGACCCGTGGGGAACATCCCACTGCTCTGTGTTTCGAGGAGAGGCACGGGCAGGCAAGTGCCATGGCTGGCATCACCCAGCCTGGCTGCAAGCAGCACCCAGAGCTCCCAGCAATCCCTTTAGTGCCTTGGCTGCTCCTCCCACCACCCACCATTGCTGCTGTGACCCTCTCAAGAGCACAGACCAGGCACCTTCCAACAGCTGCTATTCCTTTAAGACCACAGTACTGTTGTATTTATGTATTTATGATCAACAGCCCAGAGCAGCTGATAAACCCTAAATGCTAGGGCTATAGGCAGAGACAGGGGTCACGTGTTGAAGGATGCCTGCATCTGCTCCCCAGCTGCTCGCTCCCTGGGGCCATCCGAGAGGATATTGGGTAACGTGGCTAAAGGCTTGTGGGAGAGCTGTGGCAAGCTTCCCCCTCTATTAAGCAGCCTTTAATTTGGCCCTGGCTGGGAGGAAGTGACAAGGACAATGCAGAGATCAGACGCTCAAAATTTTTGTGCTCAGTGTGACTATTTTACAGGCTTGTCAAGCTGTGCGGTAAACGACGAAGGGCTGTAGCCAGCTGTAATTTAACACAGTGGGATCAATCCAATATGAAGAGCAACAGACTGTATCTTTCCTCCATATGGACAACTAAACAAACGTTTTATTGATTTCTCATAATTTATGGGAACAATTTATCACCACGGTCTTTTAAAGCATCCCATTTTGTACTTTAAAGCTGTAGATGGGTTCAAGCATCTTACCAGCTTTTTCAACTTAAAATGATTAAAAATTGCAGCGAAACAGGAGATGGCCCCAATCCGAGGGCATCTGCCTAATTATTGCTCTTAATCACTTGCTTACACTGAAATTGCTTTTAGCACTGCAGACAAAAAATTGAAGTTGCTTCAGCTCCAAGCAAGTTGCAATTGAAACAGGAGAGCTGGAGCGGGGAATGCATACAGGCCGGGGGGCTGTGAGCGCTGGGGACACCTGTCCGTCCCTCTGACTGCTTGTAGGACTCCAACACAAGGCTTCTTACAGCAAGCATGGCAGAATGGAAGATGCTGTTTCACGTGTAGATTCCCCCATCTCCTACTTCTAGGGCACTGATACATCAATACCATCCATGTGGTCTAACCTTGGGACAGAGGCAGGGTTATCTACTGAGCTTAATTCTCTTTCTAGAGAGACTCAGTCTTCGTATTTTGAATTTTAATGTTTGCTCTTGACATAGAAAGGCTTTATGTTAACTACTGAAGCCAGATGTTCTTTCTTTGCTGATCTTTCTGCCAAGATAAAGCAGTGAAACCCCCAGTCTACTTTAAAGTCTATTTTCCTCCTGCAGCATCTTCTCAGCTGAGACTTTTTTCAGCTCTTCAAGGGACTCCTTCAGCTGCTAACATATTCTGCTTTCTAAAGTGTTCAAAAGCCTTTCTCCAAATAAAATCAGCTTTAAAATTACCAGATTTGAAGTAGATGATACACTGGTTTATTCTCGTTGTAGGTTTGAACCTGTCCCACTCGCAAGCTTTTCTTCTTAACAGTGAGAGATAGAAACTGCTATTAAAATCAAAAGCTAGGATGCCCGATTAATCCCATGATTCGAGGAGCTGGGGCTTTAAGGAAGGAAGGTGAATGCTGTGAGGCTTGTGATAACATTGCAGGAGTTGGCAATAGTGCTGGTGCTTAACTGTGGGTGTTGCTGCGAATACCGGCTGCCATTCACCTTCACGTCTTGGCAGGGGATAGAAAAACCCGCCAAAGCCTTTTTTTTTTTCTTCCTCTTTCTCTTTGTTTC
>NW_010405706.1:5550-11915 GCF_000710305.1 Buceros rhinoceros silvestris | reverse complement strand
GGGTGTTGCTGCGAATACCGGCTGCCATTCCCCTTCACGTCTTGGCAGGGGATAGAAAATCCAGCAAAGCTCTTTTTTTTTTCCTGCCTCTGTCTGTTGTTGCAGGAACAAAAGCGTAAATCACAAGTCCTTGGCACCCGCTGGGATTTTGCGCTCTGCTGGGTCCTGGTGCTACATTACATTCCCTCAGATTATTTGCTCCCTTGTTCATCAGCTAGCAAGAAACATGAGGCTGTGAAGGGTGCCTACACGTGGGAGTGTGTGTCTGTGAGTGACATCGTCTCTGGTCCCGTACCTGACATGGTCAGGGCCAAAACGTATTGGAGAAGCGTTTAAAAATGGAATTGTAGCTTAGATCACTCTACCTTGATCACGCTACCTTAGATCACTACAATAACAACAACATGAGGGTATGTGGTAGTGGCCTCCCAGTCCAACCAAGAGTCAAAACATGATGCTGTGCAGTGCCGAAAACTGGAGATAGTCAAGTCTGACCAGGCCTGGGACCTTCGGTGCTTTGTAGCTGTGCTGCACCACATCTGGCCACAACAGAGCTCTCCAAAGAGTGACTGCAACGTCTAATTGGTCTTTGGTCCAATCTTATAAAATCACACAATCTTGAAGAATCACGCTGTGAAGGGCCTTAAGGTTTCCCCTACTACCGCACTCTGCCCCAGACAAGACCAGGTCCTCTTGCCAGTCGCTGGCAGCATCTCTGTGACCCACTTCTGTGGGTATGCATCCCCTCTGCCAGGGACAGGCAGCTCCAGACCTGCAGCTCAGCCTTGTCTGTGCGGTGACCGAGCTCCTGCTCTGACCCAGCCCCACTTTAATCCTTTATTCAGTGAGCCCATTTTGCCACAGTCATGTTTGAGCTGCACTGTGGTACCCATCAACCTCTGACCATCAGCCAGGGAAGATGAAGTCTAAAAGATGCTCCAAGTGTTCTGCAAGAGCTTACCCCAACCTAGAAGTCACAGGGGTCCCTGTGCTGGAACTGGCTCCATGCAGGGTTTTGAAATACCCAGATTTTAAGTCAAATGCTGCTAAAGACCTGAAGGCTGAGAAAGGAGCCAAAGCACATCCTCCCACTATGTGTCAGCCCTGCAGCTGGAGCTGTGTTGCTTTACCGTCTCAAGACCAGCTCCAAGCAGAGCAGCAGAGGCAGGGTGAGCAGGTGCGCAGCAGCGATGCCGGCCTAGGGAGAGCAGCCCCAGCTGCGGACACTGGCTGAGATGATCCCCATAATGCTGTGATTACCCAGCCATTCAAGGCTGTCATCATTATTTTGGTGTTCCTTCAGTGCTGAGCAGCTGAGCTCACAGCCCAGCTGTGCCATGCACAGTAAGTACCGTGGTGGAGGAGAAGAGGTGTTGCCTGCCTGGGAGCACAAGCAGGCATGGCAAAGAGCAGAGTGGGAGCTTTCCCCTGGGCAGGAGAGGGGCAGGCACAGGGATACCCGGGTGAGCAGCAGAGCCCTGCACCTGCATCCCTTCTCCCCCAGGACAGGACAATTTTCGAACAGGAAAGACTTGCCTGGTGCCATCTGAGCAGCATTAGGGATGATCCCACATGTTGAATATCTCTAGTTGTCCCTGTATCCTTTCAGACAGTGGCAGCAGCAAGTTTTGGTGTTTAGCTAGAGCAGACGCAGCCTGACAGGAGCTCATTCCAAAATGACATCATTTAGCAACAATTCCTAAGAAATAGGTCCCAACTAGCAAAAAGGAGTTGCACCTCCAGGCAAACAGATGCTGGTTTAAGGCTGTTATCAGGTAAAGTGTGTGGGTGAAAACCTTCTCCACAAGCTTGTCTGTTGCCATGAGAAGCAGCAAACAAAGCAGGGACAAGGCTGGACTTCAAACAAATGAGGATGCTAACTGGCTGACACCGTGTCCCTGCTAGAGATGGTGATGAGTTGCTTCCTTCTGGTGAGGGCTGGGGCTATGAGACATCTAAGTGTCTCAGCACTTGGCAGGCAGCTGCTCCAGTGAGAGCAAGGATCTCCAGATGCAGGGACTCAGTAGTTCTGAGAAGATAACAGGTGCTTAGATGCTTAAAGATGGAAAGAAAGGTGAAAACGAGTTGAATTTACATTTGCTTCCCTTCTCTCCTGCTATACACACACAGCTGCAGTGGGACCCCTGGGCATTGCCCACAGTGGGAAGCATCAGCCATCTCTTCTTGTGTCCCTGGTTTTGCTCTGTGGCACAATTTCCACCTCTGTGATCGTTCATGTGCTGGATTGCTGCTGGGGTGATCACACAGAAGACAGCAGGTCACTCCGGAGGCTTGCTAGTCTCTGAGCAAGCAGATGGATCCTGCTCAGTGTTGCCATCTCAGCTTGTTCCGGCTCTGTGCTTGTGTCTTGGGCTGAGAGGTTGTTAAAAACCAGCAGAGACTTCTTTGTGATCTGGTGTGTTGGTCCAACCGAAGGTCATGGTTTCATGAGGGCATTTTGGAGTCAGAACTCCTTTTTTTGTTTTCTTAAACAAAAAAGAAAGCAATGGAACAGATTCAACATTTGTTTAGGGTTGGCTTTTCCAGCTCTTTTGCAGCACCTTCAGGCAGCCAAGACATGGGGAGAAAAAGAATCAAGGAAGATGTTTTACGTGTGGACATACTGCAAGGACTGCTAGCAAACTACAAGGCAGTGATTTCAAGCAGGGGGAGTGGAGATCCCCTCCTTCGCCCCCCCTCTCCTCTGCATAGAGAAGTGCTGTGCCTGTGGAGAAACAGCGTAGCTGATTGTTTGCAGCGCTTGGAAATTGTGTGTGTTGGAAGTAAAACTTTTAGACAGCAAAACTTCTGATACATCTGGGCAGATGCACACATATGGTGGTGGGAGATGATTAAGGGAGTTGGGGTAGAGGGGTTGGGTTTGGTACATGATCTGCTTCCCAGCCGGTTGGAGAGATCAGGTGAAGATGAGGTTGTAAGCAGGTGCTGGAAAGAAGGCCATGAACAGAATCTGCAGTGTCCTGGCAATCCCACCTACTGTTTTTCCTCATGCAGTCTCTAAAACCTTAGGAAAACCTGTCTGCTTACATGCCTGTCAGGACAGGAAAGGCTCTGCTGGTGTCAGGAGCTCAGATCCCTCCTTGGCGCACTTTGCCTACAGCCACCTGAAAAGTGTATTGCCTTGAATGTCTTTTGGGTCTGTAATGAAGAAAAGTCCTGTCATGGAAGGAAGAGCTGGGTGAATGTATCTGTGTGAGAAGACTGGGAAGCCTTGCTTTGCCAGGAGGTGAAGGAATCCACAAAACAGGCAGCATAACACCATCATCAGGGAGGTTGTCACGCACCCTGGTGCCTCCGGATGAAATGTATTTATGGCACATATGCCAGGTCATGCCATGGAGAGATTCAAGCTGAGTACAATGTTTATGCTGTGCTGTAACCTCTGGGAGAGTGTTCTCCTGGTCCATACAGAGGAGGGAGGAAAGGAAAGGTGTGACATGGGGATCAGATGAGGGCTCACCGAAACAAGCTCAAAGTCTCTGAATCCTTGTGACATCTTGTCTCTTACCTACTGATAGACCGTGCTGAGTCCTTGTTCAGCTGGTACTCAGGTGGCTGTCAGCTACTACATTTAAGTTTGTGTGTGTTGCTTAACAGTTCAAGCTCTGTGTTCTCCACTGAGCACAAACACTTGGTGTTGTTCTACAGTGGCGCTGCTCAGCTATGTTTAGAGAAGGCATCTACATGATGTGGAGCACCTACCAGCTTCCTGGTCTCCCTGAGTGCTCTTCCAGTAATATTTGACAGTGGACTGTCCCCAGAGCTTGGGTGACGGGCAGCAAACTGATGGATGTCCCTGAAGCTCAGAGCAGGACTGGGCCCTATCTCTGATGTCATTTTAGATTATGTGATATGAAAATCACGGTCTGGAAATCATATGAGCGCCAGCTTTCTTATGGGGTACCCAACCAGTCCTCCTTCCAGCTGGACAAGACAAAAGCATCTTTATTACTGTTGAGCAAGCCTGTGTGCCCATCCTTATGGAGAAGATCAAACCCCACGTGTTTTGGCAGCGGTGCTTGTGGTCACATGCTGACCTGTCACACTGTCTGATGAGAGCTTCTAACACCGAGGTTTTACATGTAACTAGAGAGGATGTAACTGTGAGTCATGTAACTCCCAAACAGTGTGTTTTCTTCATTAGCTTCAGGAGAGCCATCACACACTTTGCAAAACCAAATGCTTGTGGGTTTCCTTTTCATCTTTACCCTGGGGGCTGGGGGAAAGGAGCAGTCTATCTAATCCCTGCTAATGAAATTCCTGTTGCAAGGCACACGTGTGCATGCAACTGTCACCCAGCTGGATCCAAGGAGAGTGGGAACAGATTTGGGTAATGGTCAGTTAGTCGAGGGGCTTTGGAGAGCAACAAATGCAGTGTTGCATCTGAGCAGCTCCCTCAAGGACTTGGGGTAACAGGAATGGCACTCATGACTATGGATGGCTCCTCATTATGTTTGCTCATACGAACCAGTAATATCATATATCACTGATATTATACCAAAGTCCGGCTGAAATAGGAAAGCAAACCCCCTCCCTTTCCTTCTTGCTGGCAGCTCATGTCGTGGCCCAGGTTTGCAGCTGAACACTTGCATTCGCATCCACACCAATAAGTCTGCTCCATCGGAAACATCATGTTCAAAACCTGCGCAAGTGTGGGGCAGGGGCCGACCGTCTCCACGGAGCCCCACCTGCACCTCCCCAGAGCTCACCTGGTGGCCTTTGTGAAGGAGAACACCCAGGGGAGCCCTGGGGACGGTGACACCTGGGCGCTAGGACAGAGCTACTGAAATAACTACAATAAAGAATAGCTGCCGGTGCCTCTCTTTAATAAGGAGTGCTTCCAGCACTGCAGCTGGCTGCCAGCTCAGATTTTATGTTGAGTGATCTGTAGATTTTGTGGCTTTTTTCTTTTTTTTTCTTTTTTTTTCTTTTTTCTTTTTTCTTTTTTCTTTTTTTTTCTTTTTTTTACCTTTTTTTTACCTTTTTGGCTGGTGGACAGAAATTATTAGGAGGCTGTGTCACGTTCCGGGTTTCCTGACCTCGCAGCAGCAGCAATTCCGTCCACCCATCCATCCGTCTGTCCGTCCGTCCGTCCGTCCACCGCAGCTCCCCTGCTGCCCCCTGCTGAAGGCGGGTCCCCACTGCAGCCGCCCGGGCCGGGAGCCGGCCGCTGCTTCAGGCGCTGTGTGGTTTCCTAGCGATGCTTTTCTCTCTGCTTTCCTCCGCCTTTCCTTCCCTTCTTCTCAGGGAAGTTCTCCCCTTCCTCTCCGGTTTTATACCTGGTCTCTGCCCAGATGCAAACACCAAGCCTCAGTGGAGGCAGGTGATTTCACAAAGCCATAAACCATTGGTGCAAATACACAAAACAATTCTAGGATCCTCAGCAATTCTTTTCCCCCCAGTTTCCAGCTGAAAATATCTTCTCAATCCTTTTCCCCTCCAGCTGCATTACTGGAGAGCAGCCAGCGCGGCTTCTGTCCGTTGGGATGCCCGGGGTGCAGAGGAAGCCCCGTGCACATTAAACTCATTAAAGTCTCTTGGGATATGGCTTAGAGCAGCTTTGTGTATAGGATGGGAGGCAAAGACATGAGTAAACAGACAAAGTGATTTTTGTTTGAAAACCCAAAAGCTCTTTTTTTTTTTTCTCTACTGTTTATTGAAGGAGGGGGAGGCCCCTCTGCTTCCCTCAAGGAAAGCATAGCTTCCCCTGAAAGCATAGCTTCAAGAAAAAAGGCTCTTGCAGATGAGTAAGGAAAAAACCAAAACAAAACATGAAACCCACCTTCCTCTGTCTCTTTGCACCTGGAATTACAGATTGTAGGTAATTTCACTGTGATGTTCCAGAGTGCATTTTCTTACACCCTTAGATGCCCACATCTAACAGAATGTTCCTGAAAGTTACACAAATGAAACGAGTGCTGTACTCCAGGCTTACACCACTTGCTATAGTTACAGAGTAATCAAGGAAATATGGAAAAGCTTTGCAACTGCAGCATTTATGGGCAATTTAAATTGAAAAGCAGCCATAGCTCTGATATCTGGAAAGGTACTGACAATGCTGATATCAGTTCTGTACCGGGGAGCAGGATGGAACCGTCCCTAACTATCAGCTGTATCATGATGGGTGCAGAGGAAGAGCAGATTTAAGCTTAATATTTATTTAATGTAACATACAGTTGGGTTTATCTGTGCATACACACCTAAAAGAGAAGCAGAAATGCTAATGATGTAGGATTTACATTCTTAATGTACTTCGTTGTCTAACTCCTAGGAAATCTGGATGAAAGATGTGCGATAGAAGTGACTGTGCTATGAATTATACAATTCCTGCTCCTTACGATCTG